>NC_058133.1:328095925-328123767 GCF_016433145.1 Gracilinanus agilis
GTGACCCACCTATTTTTTTGTTACCTTGTAATTTTATTTTTAATATTTAAAATAATATAATATGCAATATAATAAAATACATATGATTTGTTATAAATATGTAATAAATTATAATAAAGATGCTTATACAAGAGAAGCAAATTCTCACATTAGTTATGTCCCAAAATTTATGTCATTCTTTTTCCCTTTCCCCCATCTACAAGAAGAGAGGTAATATGACATAGGTTGTACATATAATATATATATATATATATATATTTATCCCCTATTCATCATGTTATGAAACAAGACATATTGTTTACACTAGAGAAAAATTCATGGAGAAAATAAAGGGAAGAATGGTGTTTCAGTCTGCATTCAGACTCTCTTCTTTCTATGGTGGTCTCTTGTAAATTGTCCTGGATCCTTGCTTTGTGGATAATAATTATTTTTTCCCTTCTAATCTTGTCCAAATTAGTTTTATTCATACAAAACCTTTTAAATTTAATATATTCAAACTTACCTATTTTATATTTTACAATGCTTTCTATCTCTTGTTTATTCATAAATTTTTCTCCTATCTATAGGTTTGATAAGTAATATGTTGCCTGTTTTCCTAATTTTTTTATGATATATCACTTTATAACTAGGTCATATATCCCTTTTGATCTTATCTTAGTGAATGGTATAAAATAGTGGTTAATATCTAGTTTCTGCCCGACCTATTTTTTAAAAGATAAGAGAATGAAAGCTTTGAACCATAGGCAGGGAAGCTTGATTTTTATTTTCCTGGCAATTAAAGATGATGATTACTGCACTCCTAGATAGGATTTACATGGCTTCATGAAGAGGTCAGACAGAATACTTACATTTCCTTTTTGGACAGAATAAATAATGTGGGAAATTGTGTAGATTAGGGAAGCCTAGATTGTAGAGATACATTTGTCAAAATCTTTCATGATAATCTTGTGAAAAAACAGAGAGCGATGTGATCAAGAAAATAGTAAAATTAAAGGTATTTGAAACTGGTTAGAAGTATGGATTTGAGTTGGGATATTTCTGTACTTCCTTCTCTTATTTTATGTTGTCTAAATTTAGGAAATCTCTTGTCTTTGAAGCTATAAAAGTGAATGAGATCACTAATTGGACACCAAATGTAGTGAAAAAAGAGATGGTGGTAGATATCAGTCTTAGAGAATATCACAATTTAGGGGTAGGAAATGGATTATTACCCAGCAAAAGAAATTGAGAAGGAGTGTTTAGATAGAAGAGAACCAGGAGAGAGAAATATCATGGAAGTAATGAGCTAGTACTCAAAAAAAAAAAAAAGCAACATACATGATTGACAGTAATAAAAACTACAGAGAGGTTGAGAACAGTAAAGAATGAGAAAAGGCCATCAGATTTGCCCATTAAGATATCATTGGTCACTTCTGAGAAAGCAATTTGAAAAGAGTGGTAGAGAAGAAAATCAGAATACATGTGAGTAAAAAGCAATAGATGATAAAGGAATGGAAGGAAAGGGCACACATTGATATTTCTAGGATTTGAGCAAAGAAAGGGAAAAGAGATTTTAGGACTATATCTAGAGAAGGGCAGCAGTGTTAAGGAAAATACAGGAAAGACCTAGACATGTGTTTGTTTGCTTTTTTAATGATTTAAGTGAGAAATGGAAAGATTGATGGATCCAGCTCTTGGAGGAAACAAGAGAAAGAGGCTAGGAATGAGGGCTCAAGTAAATGAATGAGTCTTGTTCAAATAATATATAAGTATTGTTTTTTAGTTTGTGTCTTATAAAATAATGATTACTTCTTATTCATAATAGTGAATTTTTGCAAATCGAGCATTTTCTTTTATGTTTAACTGTGTTTATATTGGTCAGTACAGTTAACTTCCAGTCTGGGAACCCCTTACATCAGGCACATCAGCAACTTCTTTGCCACTTGAAGTCTTGGAGAATTGTTGCCTGGAACTACTGAGAAGCTTCAAGACTTACCTGTGTCTACACAGCTAGATTGTGTTAGAGGCAGAACTTGTACCCAGGTCTTCCTGAAACTGTGCCTAGACAACAATGCGCTAAGCCATGCTAAATCATAAAATTTTTTGCCTTGTCTTGCTGAAGATCAAGCCTCAGTTGGATCTTTCCTTCTCAGCCCATCATTTCTACTTTATCCCCATCAGCTTTCCGGGGTAGAAATTTTGCCATATGTTCCTGGGAGCCCAGTCTCTATGCTACTTCTTCCACAGTGCCATAGTAAGTATAAACCCCTTTCCCCATCCCTCTCCAGCTTTCTTTGGGTTGCCTTCTCTCATCTAAATATTAGCTCCTTGAGGCAGCAGCCCTTTTATTTGTGTCTCTAAGTTTTGGAAGAATGCCTGATATATAGTAAATGCTTAATAAAGGTTTCATCTAGCTAAGAAGATATCTGTGTTTATAGATCTATAAGCCCACATATATGTGCATGTATGTAGCATATATGTGTATATTTATATACATGTGTACATACATATATTTATATAGATATAGAGAGAGACATAGATCTGGTTGTTATTGTTGCTATTCAGTCATTTTAATTGTGTCTGACTCTTCAGGACCCCATTTAGAGTTGTCTTGGCAAAGACATGGGAATGGTTTTGCATTTACTTCTTCAGCTCATTTTACAGATAAAGAAATTGAGGTAAACAGGGTTAAGTGACTTGCCCAGGGTCACATAGCTAATAAGCTCCTGCAACTGGATTTGAACTCAGGAAGATGAGTCTTCCTGACCCCAAGGCTGACACTCTATCCACTGCACCACCTAGTTCCATATACATACATCACACACACATTTATGTACATATATTTGCATATAATTGAGTGTAGATAACTGTTTGATGACTGTTATCTGCTGACCTAGGCAATAAGCTATTTCATGTAAAAGCCAAGGAACTAACTAAATATCTCTACATGACCACAAGAATGTTCAAAGCACATGTAATATTCCTTGGTGATTTCCTCCTGATGTTGAATTCTTTTAATTGCCTGAATTAGAAAAGAAAGAATATGGCTGAGGATAACATTTTGTACTGGAACTTTCAGACTAGAATACCAGCTTTCTAGCTTTCCATGAGTCTATGCTATAGCCTTTTACATGTCCATTGCCTTCACAGAACCTCAGTTTCCCCTCTCTTCTTACAGTGATATGATAAAGATAAATTCCTTACCTATGAAAGGCATCACATTCCTTGTAGAAAAGATATGATAATCCATCAGCGAGCAATTTGAGTTCCTCTATGTATAAGTCATCTCCTGAGTACTATTGGGAATACAAAGAGATATAAAAAATAATCTCTGCCTTTATCTGTGCTTTTATAAGAAAATGAATATTATATAAATTCTATTCCATAAAATTAACAGTTTTGTAAAAGTCCTACTTTTTTATGAAAAAAGAATCCCTAAGGGGAAACTCGAGCCACATTTTAAGCCAAAACTTTCACCTATAGGCTGAGAAGCTGACAAACAGCATCTAATGACCTCCAGGAAAGATGTAAAACTCCAAAAAATAGGGATTCAACTTTGTCCACTGTAAAATAAGAGGATTGGACTAGATGACATCTAAGATCCATTCAGATTTTATTAATGTAAGAGAATTTATAGTGTTTATGAATTATTCATTCTTGCCAAGAATTAAATCTGTGAAACGGTGGATAGAGCACAGACCCTGGAGTAAGGAAGACCTGAGTTCAAATCCAAAGCCTGAGACACTAGCTATAAGACTCTCGGTAAGTTACTCAACCCTGTTTGCTTCGATCTCCTCATATGTAAAATGAACTGAAGAACAAAATGGCAAACCACTCCAGTATCTATGCCAAAAGAAAACCCAAATAGAATCACAAAGAATAGAACACAATTGAAATTATTGACCAACAACAGAATTTAAAATTAAATATCTATAGTCGCATAGGACTCTTTATATCTATGATATTTGATATTAAATTTATTTGAAGGCAATTAATTGCAATTCACAAGACTATAAGCTCTCAGAAGGTAGGTTTTTTTTTAATTTTGCATTCCCTGTAGTACCTCACACAATCCCTTGTGAGAATTTAGTAAATGTTTGTTGAACTGAATTGCAATTCAAATATTTTTTCTGCCTAAGCACAGGAAATCTAGCCAACTTCCAAGATTGATCACATAAATACACACACACACACACACACACACACACACTCTCACACACACACACACACACACACACACACAATCAGCTATCCAGACCATCAATAAATGGGCCCCTTCAACCACAAAACATTACCTAAGAAACACTCCATATCAAGGAATTCTGTCACTCTGTGTATTATATCAGCAGCTAGTAGAATAAACTGACTTGGATAATGTGCATTCCTTATGGCATCACTTGAAATATATTTCATTTGAACGTAAATCCTTTAGACTAGGGATTTTGAATCCAAGTCTTTGATTTGGACTGAAGCTCAGCATTTGTTTTAGACATTTGGTAAGAGGTGCTTCTCTAAGATGCCAATCCCCCAATGCAACATAAAGCTGACAGCATCCTCATATATCCGTTCTTTTTGGTTACCATTCTTCCCCTCGATCTAAAAATACTATTGAGAAGGAATGAGATCTATCCTTTTGTCCTGTACAACATTCTCTCCTTCAAATAAATTCACCACCACAGATTAATTGGCACTAATACAACCATTCATAGCTGTCTACAAGATGTGAGTGAACACAGATAAGAGAGGCTACCTCCATGCAGATCTTTCATTCACTTGAGGGACATGATTTGCATCTTCAGAGATGTCACAATTATGTAATTTGTAATCCATAACACAGCCTTCCCAACTCAAGGTTTACATGTATGGGGTTGGGAGTTAGGTACAGGACACCCCTGCAGAAAGCACAAAAATAAAAATAGCATGGTTCAGAGTATATGTCTCAGGTACTCAAATTCCAGGAGACTTGGGGTCCAAGAACACTGCTCTTGGGATTCTTAGGAGAATCTTAGTGGAATCTCAATTCCACTCTGGGAAGGGGGTGGTAACAGCAAGGGAGGATAGAAGAGAACCAAAGCCTAAATCTGTTGCATGCTGCTGATCTCTCAACATCTCTTTAGAAATGGGCCAAAATGGTAAAAGAGTGAAAAGGAGTGAGTCTGTGTTTGAAAAAAAAAAGTCTCTTTTATAAGCAAAGCACAGAGTGGTTCCTCCTCACTACTACCGAACCAACCAATTCATACCCAGACCCAAGAGGTTGTCTACAGTAGCGTAGGATTCTTTATATCTATCATCTTTGACATTAAATTTATTTGAAGGCAATTAATTGTACTTTACAAGACTATTAACTCTCCGAAGGCAGTATCTTTTCTTTGTGTTCCCTGAAGTACCTCACACAATCCCAATTGTGACTTAAAAATGTCTTTTGAACTGAATTGAAATGAGTCCCCATCCACAGGAAGATACAAAGTCCCAAACAAAAGAACTGTGGTACAATCGAAATAGTTTTGGACTTGGATTTGAGGGACCTGGGTTTGAGTCCCAGCCTGGTTACTTCAGTGACTTGAGCAAACGGGCAAGTTACCTAACCTCTTTGGTCCTCAGCTATAAAGGGAAGGGATTAGACTGGATCACCTTTAAGATCTCTTCCAGCTTCAAATCTATGAATCTATGAATCTATGACTACTCTGTAAACTCATTAAGGTGGTCATAGAAGTACTCCCCTGATAAGTCTTTGAGAAAAATATTATGATAGAGCCAATTTTCAGTCAATGTCATGGTATGAATAAGAGTATATCTCAGGATAATGGGGAAAAAATACAACAAAACTCTCTTCTTCCTGGCCAGAGTTAATAGAGGTGCTCATTACTTTAACCCTTCCAATTTTTCAGGCTGTACCATTAGAAATACGAATTTCCCTTGGCAATAAACTGATTCATTCATTCATTCTGCTCTCATTATAACACTAAATAAGACCCAATGAGGTTGATGGTCATAAACATATGTTTGTTCCTGGAGGAAATATAAAGAGAACATTATTAGAGCCAAAGTAAATTGGGGACAACTTGGCCCTATCTTATCCAATATTGAAAAGCTAAACTTCTTGTTTGATAGGAAACCATGGCAACCAGAACCAACATATTATATAGAAGGCTATAAAGCATTTGTGTTTCCTTATGTCCCAGATGGAGATGCCAATACAACTTCATTTTATAGTTGCCACCATAAGCATACTATTTGAATGCTTTGCCCAACTATTTTTACATGAAAAAACCACAAGTTCGTAATGTTTATTGAACTACCACTGTATGCAGAGTACCAGGGATAAGGAGAATCAAGACAAGAAAGCCATAGAAAATAAGCAAGAGACCTTTTTTCCTGATCTTGAAGAGATTACAGTCTAAAGTAGGCATCTCTAGGATGCTAGAATATTGGAGCTGGAAGGGATTTTAGAGATGATTGAGATCTAATTCAATAATCTCCTTTTTAGAAGAGGAGATGGAAGGTCAGAGAGGTAAGGACTTGCCCAGGGTGGCACAGGTGAGTTACATGAATACTATATAAGTCTCAAGAAAAAAAAAGCATATACTTACATAATTTGCTCATTTGCAGAAAAGAGCCTTGAAATACGTTTTCAAGGTTTTCTCAGCCAGAGAGAGTAATTCATTTCCAGAAAGTATAAGTGTCTGAATACTAAACAGTGAGAAATAAAACTTCATTCCTTCAGAGAAAGTCAAAGGTCAACAAGTACACTTAGATTCCAGCTGCTGCAGCAGATTCACCTGTAACCTCATATTAACTTGTTTGATCTTTACAATCACATGGGCAAGAAAAAACCCATTCAATTAGCATTTATAAAGTGTTTCTTGGATGTAAAACACCATGCTAGTATTAGGTCTACAAAGGGGAAAATCACCCACTCCCTTAAGGAATTGTCATTCTATAGTGGATAAAACTGACATTTTATTCTGCTTCAAGGTGTGCAGTTTTTTTCACATTCATCAGAATATACAAATTGTTTTACAACCATAATTTCTTTGGAGCTTCACAACAACTTTAGCCAGAGACTCAATGGTTATTGTTAATTCTAGTTTATAAATGAGAAAATAGCATTGTAGTGACTCAGTAGATTGCCTCTGGTCATATAGCAAATAAATTCCAGAGATATGATTGATTTACTACAACTTTGTCTTAGAGGCAGCTGGTTGGCCCAATGAATTGAGAGCCAGGCCCAGAAATGGGAGATCCTGGGTTCAAATTTGGCCTCAGATACTTCCTAGCTATGTGACCCTAAGAAAATCACTTAATTCCCATTGCCTAGGTATTTTTATTTTTATAAATAATTGTTTTTTCCCTGAATTCATCTATCTCCAATATAATTGGGTTGGCTTGGTGGCGTACCAGACAGAAAACCTCGAGTCAGGAAGATTTGAGTTCAAATCTGGACTCAGACCCTTACTAGCTCTGTGAACCTAGATCTGTATTGCTAAACCTATGGTACCTGTGCCAGCACATGCCAGAGGGGGCTGCTCCCTTCTCCCTTTCCACGACACCTAAGGACATTTCTTACATCACCCAACCCTCTACCCAACAGCCCAATGGGAGTGTTTCTTTCCCTACCTGTCTGGGGTAATGGGGCAGGGGCTCACATAGGA
Organism: Gracilinanus agilis; assembly: GCF_016433145.1. Taxonomy (NCBI): domain Eukaryota; kingdom Metazoa; phylum Chordata; class Mammalia; order Didelphimorphia; family Didelphidae; genus Gracilinanus; species Gracilinanus agilis. Next base: position 328,103,557 of record NC_058133.1, read on the forward strand.
CATGAGGGTTGCAGTTTGGGCACTTGGTCTCTAAAAGGTTCGCCTTCACTGCCCTGGACAAAGTCACTTAACATTGTTTGCTTCATTTCTTCATCTGTAAAATGAGCTGGAGAAAGAAATAGCAAATTCTTTTGGTATCTTTGCCAAGAAAACCCCAAATGGGGTTACAAAGTGTTGGACATGACTGAAATGACTAAACAACAAGATATAAATATTATGCAGAGTAATGTTGTGTCCTGGCTAGACTTCAGCAAAACTGAAAGGCAAAAATATCAAGGAAATATTTTCAGATGTCAAATGAACAGTCTATACCTTCAGTTTGGAAATTTGAATAGATGTCATTGCAGAGCATAGTTGTTGGTGGTTGTCATTCTTACTGGTCACTGGGTGACATCTTTTAACTGAAATAAATTGGATTTAAGTGAGGCAGAGGTACACAAAGTTATCTGCTTCATTCCTTCTTCAGGAGTCATCAAAGTCTGCAGAGCGAAAGGAGCAGATCCAGGAGAACATTGTACACAGAGTCTGATATGTTAGGGCACAATTGAATGTAATGGACTTCTCTACTAGCAGCAAAGCAATGACCCAGGACAATTCAGAGGAACTTAGGAGAAAGATGCTATCCACAGCCAGAGAAAGAACTGTGGGAGCAGAAATGCAGAAGAAAAACATATAATTGATCACATGGTTTGATGGGGCTATGATTAGGGTTTGGATGTTAAAAGATCATTCTACTACAAATATTAAAAATTTGGAAATAGGTTTTGAACAATGGTACAAGTATAACCCAGTGGAACTGCTTGTCAGTTCTAGGAGGGAGGAAGGAAAAGGGGAGGGGAATCATGAATCATGGAATCATGGAAAATATTCTAAATAAAATGAAAATTTTAGAAGAATCATCAAAGTCCAGTGGTAAGGCAAAAGTCAAGATGGCTGGTGATTGTAGCACATGTACAGGTTAGCAACAATCATTATTTTTCTCCTAGTAGCCACTCATCCGCATAAAACCCCAACAGGAGTTTGAAGAGGCTAAGTAGCTGAAATGAGTCTCATCGCCACAAGCCAAGGAAGAGTCTCTCACTGCAGAACTGGCTTTGAAATAGAAAGGCTTAGAAGCCAGACCCCTCCAATCTCCAGCCTAAGAAGCTACTAACAAAAGAGCCAAAGCTCTGAAAAAAAATCAGAGAGACGTTTCTGCCAATCACAGAGTAAGATTTGTTTCTGTAGTTGAAAGAGTCTGGCATCACTCTGAAAAGAATGCTGTGACACTCCAGCTGGAGAGGATACAGCATCACCCAGCAGAGTCATTGACTGAAGGTGATAAAAGAGAGCAGCTGTGTTTTGAAGAGGGAGCTCTGGGAGATCCGGGGATAGTCTACCTATCTGGCAGAGATCCTATGAACTGGAAAGAACCTAGCCACTAAGGGTCCTACTCAGAGAGCACAGCACAGAGTAGCCTGTCCTTCGCAGGCTATAGCACTTTGCCAGTGGCCAAGAAATCTGCCCAGTCCAAGCCTGGTAAGACCCAACAGACAAGCAACCTGCTTGATCCTACCTAACAGCAGATTGACCAGCCCAGTGGATATATCATGCATTGTAAGGAGCTAGTCCATCTGAGCAGCAAAGAGGATTATGGATCACTGATAATATGAAATTTCAGAGAAAGAAAGTGCATCTGGACCCTACAGTTCCCAGGAGTTGGGATTTGCCTTGGCAGCATTTGTTCCCTCCATGTTGCCTCACTTTCTTGTTGTTCAATCATTTTCAGTTGTGTCTGACTCTTTATGACCCTATTTGGGGTTTTCTTGGCAAAGATACTCAAATGGTTTTCCATTTCCTTCTCCAACTCATTTGGCATATGAAGAAACTGAGGCAAACTGGGTGAAGTGACTTGCCCAGGCCAGTACTAGTTCTCTATCCACTGTGCCACCCAACTTTCCTTTGACTCATTGCCAGTTTGCTTTATAGGTAAGCTAGGAGGCCCAGAGGACAGAGTGATATCAAGAGGCCTGGAATCAGACCTGAGTTCAAATCCAACCTCATACAGAAGCTGTGTGACCTTGAGCAAGTCACTTAATCTCTATTTGTCTCAATTGTCTTAATTGTATAAAATGAGGATAACAATAGCACCAGCTTCCACAGCTGTTATGAGAATCAAATAATAAGTATAAAAGTGCTTTGCACAGGGTCTGACATATAATAAACATTATGTAAATGTCAGCAAGGAGGAGAACGAGGAGGAAGAAGAGGATCGCACATTTCCCTGTACTTCCCAGTATACATACACATAGGTAAATATTCCCGTTGTTTATAACTACTGTTCTTATTCTTCCATTTGAGTAAAATACCTTTGCTAAAGAATGGAGAGGAGTGGCTCTTTGTTAAAACAAAACACACTAGTAGGGGTTTTCACCCTAGTGGTAGGGGGATAGAGAGTTTATGCACCTATTCCTTTGGGGACTCAACTTGCTGGTGCAAGTAAAGGTTAGATATTAAATGAGTGGATTCTTCCACCCCATATTTAGCTACCTTTTGCATTTGTTAGAACCCACTAGAGAAATTCTTCACCTCATTTTCTCCTTCTTGAATACCCTAATTTTTCAGAGATTCACCAGAGGGGAAAAAAGTGGCATTTTTTTCTTTTATCCTAGACTTTAATTGGATAGTCCAAATCCCCCTGTGTTTCTGTTATGGAAATCAGACTAGTTCCTTTGAGATAATTAATTGCTCATTTGTTTACTTAAATAAGAATATTTTTTGTATTACTGCATACATTACAAATATGGAGGCTGAGGAGCTATATGTGTATTGTAGTCATAGAGTTACCTAGCAATCCATCTGGAGTAACACCCTAGTTAAAGGAGTGCCACAGAACTAACAAGATAAGGACATGGAAATCATTTTGCAGAATGCTATCAAAACTTGGGGGAGGTAGGAAATATTTTCTAAATGATAAGAGGAAAAAACAAAATGTTGCCTGTTTTCTGTAAGTTACCTTGGTATATGAACACTTACAATTCTTGGTGGGTTTGAGATTTTAGAAAGTATTTGCAGACTAATTCCTGGGACTCTCCCAGAAGATGAAAGGACACTGCATAGGTCTGCTTCTATTAATCAATGAAGGAGCATCTGTAGACAAATTATCAGGGGATTGACGTTGAAGGGAAAAACCACTGAATCTCCAAGAGTAGCTATAGATGCCAATGGGTCTCCACATGTCCACCCTATTGTATCACTGTGGAACCATAGGCCTGGATTGGGACTTTTTCAGAAATCGAATCATATACTTCTGTGTCAGAAACATGAGCAAAGAACTTCAAAGGGTAGAAATGGAAAAATGAGGTATACTGACAGAAAGTCTGAAAGGCAAAACTTTTGGAATTGTACAGTCTAAAGACTTCAGAACCTGAAGATATTTAGCAAAAATACAAGAAGAGACGAAAAGCACATCAGAGTAGTGAGGGAAAGAAACCAGAAACATACACCGGGTTCATTCAATCTACAATTTGGAAAAGTGGAGAAGACCCATCATGTTTGTAACAATGGGTAGATAGCCGGCTACAAAGGTATCTGGAAGAGGGAATAATAAAATCTAAGGAAACAAATAGGGTTAGACTGAAACAAGTATAATATACTCTGTTGTTGTTGTTATTGTTCAGTTGTGTTCAACTCTTCATGACCCCATTTGAGTTTTTCTTGACAAAGATACTGGAGTGGTTTGCCATTTCCTTCTCCAGTTCAATGAGGAAACTGAGACAAAACAAGGTTGACATTCCTAATTGGTATGTCAAAACAAAAGAAGGCAAATTTTGATCAGTTGCTAGAAAAGTAAACAGATTTATAAATGATTTTCAAGTTGAAGAGAATAATTTAACTTGGGAAATTCACCTCATCCTGGCTCCAGAACTTCATTCCCAGTGTGAGCCAAAAAACAAAACAAAACAAAACAAAAAAAGGCAAGAGACCATCTATGGTCACCCTGATTTAGAATAAGATTCTAGAGAAAATTTGCTGAGATGGAAAAGTAGATAGGACCAATCCATTAGGAAAAAGAAATGATCAAAAGACAAGTATTTATTAAGCAATTTCTGTGTACCAGAACTATACCAAGCACTAGAGATACAAGTACAAAGAATCAAACAATTCTACAACAAATCCAGATGAAAATAAATATAAAGTGAAGGAATAAAAATATATGTAAAGTAGCTAAACAATAATTAGTTTGGAAGGGAAGGCACTAATAGGAATAGATTGAACAGAGAACAGGCAAAAGAAAGTTATTTTCATCTACAATTGTGGTTTGGATGGACATTTCTGAGACTGCATAGATAGAGTGCTAGTCAGGAATACCTACGTTTGAATACTGCCTCAGATAATTCCTAGATGTGGTGGTGTTCATCCTTTGTTTTGAAGAGGACCGGTGACATCACAGAGAAATGTCTTTACTAGCTCATGAATTGGATTTAAGTAAGGCAGAGGTGCACAAAGTTGTCAGCCCCACTGCATAGGATAACAAAGGAAACCAATTAAATTTAAATACCTTTATCAAAATATTTAAAAAGCAAGTTCATAGCTCCAGATTAAGAACCCTTGGTTTAGTAGAAGAGTTGATTCCAATAACTGAGTCAGATATGCCACAAGTCAGATATGTCCTAAAACACCCAAAGTTAATCTTGATATAAGACCATGACACCAAGGAGTGCCAGCTGGCAATCCTTACATGCCTTGGCTCACAGCTGTATACAGGGCAGAGACAAGATTGTGGGGGAGAGAGGGAGGAGGAAATCAAATTCATTTTTATTTCTACTTTATTCCTTAGCCTGGTTTCATAAATTTTTGGCTTTCGATACACAAGCAGTATCTGCCCTTGTAAAAGGGCTTTGCTTGTTAACTTACCATTATTTTGACCTTACCCTCTATTCTTCCACCCACAGATAGAACTAGGTTTCCTCAAAATGCATGCCAAGACTTACAGTTTCCTTCCATTTGAATGTCTGCTCATTATGTTACTGAGCATCCAAATCTATCTATCCAAATTCAGAGTTCTCACTGTTGCAGCTTACCTTTCAGGATATTGCTACAATCTTGCCTATAAAAACAGGTTATTCATTGTTTCCCAACACTAGTAGTATAAAGAGGGTTCTTCTCAATTTCCATTTTAGGGAGTATTTCAATCATGGCAGCATGTTCCCTAAAGACATCCTTTTCTTCTCTGTTTTTTGAAGATACAATTTTTTGTTATCATTTTCCCACATTTAACTCTCCATATTCTCTCCTCCTCACTCCCACTCCTCCCCCTTCCCCAAAATGTCGGGCAACAGGATAGAGGTTATACATGAGTCACCATGCAATATGCATTTCCATGTTTATCCTATTGTAAAAGAAGATACATATTGCTTTACTAGAAAAAATGCACAAAGGAAAAAAATTAAAAATGGTATCCTTCAATCTATATTCAGAATCTAGCAGTTCCTTCTGTGGCAGTGGGTAGCCTTTTCATCATCAAACCTTTGGAGTTGTCCTGAGTCCTTGAATTGCTGATAATAGTTAAGTCATTCACAGTTAATCATCATACATCATTTTTTTTATTTTAAACCCTTAACTTCTGTGTATTGACTTATAGGTGGAAGATTGGCAAGGGTAGGCGATGGGGGTCAAGTGACTTGCCCAGGGTCACACAGCTGGGAAGTGTCTGAGGTCGGATTTGAACCTAGGACCTCCTGTCTCTAGGCCTGGCTCTCAATCCACTGAGCTACCCAGCTGCCCCCAATCATCATACATTATTGTTGTTACTGTGTATAATGTTCTCCTGGTTCTGCTCACTTCACTTTGCATCATTTCAAATAAATTTTCCCAGATTTTTTGTGATCATCCTTATGGCACAATTGCATTCCATTACAGTCATATACCACAACTTGCTCAGACTTTCTTCAATTAATGAATATCCCTTCAATTTCCAATTTTTCGCTATCACAAAAAGAGGAACTATGAATATCTTTGTTTAATAGGTAAAGACACCCTTTTCCAGTTTCCACTACCTCATTGTTTCTTTGCCATTTCTAGGGTCAACTCATATAATTTTAGTATAACCACCCAAATAGGCTACTTGAAGAAGTTATGAGTTTACCTTCATGGAAGGTACTTAAACAGAGGATAAATAGCCTTCAACTTAAGATCTGTAGGACATACTCTTCCCTGGGTAAGATTCTGTGATTCTGTGATATCATAAGAAGCATGTGCACTGGAAATGATCACATAACTGCTCCTTTCCTAATGCCTAACATATAAAATAAAATAGATATGCCTTGGACCCAATTCAAGAGGTTCTCATTACTATTGGTACCAATACACTTCAAATAAAATTCTCCTCTGATGCCTCTGATGCAAGCTATCCAGTTATGCCTTGCTCTCACTATGAAAGCTTCCTATCTTGTTTTTCAATCATACATTTCTTATATGGCATCCTTAAAGAGAGCTTCTCCTCTATGCTTGCTTATTTAGAATGGTTTTCATTCTGCTCATGCCTACCACCATCATTTCCTTTTCTGTTTGGGTGATTCTCATTAACATTCATTAGAAACTGAAAGGATACCTTCACCAGTGAAATCACAGATACTTGAAGCACTGAAATATCTTCTACACAACTCTGTGACATATATCCCAAAGACAGTATAAGACTGAGATCTCAGTATGCAATATTCATTCTAAGAATTTTTATTCCAAACACTTTCCTTGAAATCAATGAATGAAAGGACCACCATGATCTTTCCAAAGGTTCCACTGTATATATAGTATCCACAGATGTGGAGAATGGCTTTCTTCTTCAGCTAAGCAATTGGTTTGCTTTCAAAAGGCTCATTTAGCTCTAACTCTGTTGGATGAGAAGTGTACTTTGTTAAGAGGATTATGGTAACACCAAAAAGAGCCAGCTGGCAATCATTACATGCCTTAGCTCACAGCTGTAGAAGGGCAAAAAAAGATTGTGAGGCAGGAGGTAGAAATCAAATTTCTTTTTATCCCTATTATATTTTTAGTTGCTTTGGTTTCATAAACTTTTTGTTTAAAGGACACAGTAGAACCTAACCTTATAAAATGAACTTGATTGCTAACTTCTCATCATTTTGTCCTTCTCCTACCCCCAAGAATAACTTGGCTTTTTTGAGATACCTGCCCAGTCTTAGACTTTTCTTTTATTTGGAGGTTTGGCCATTGTATGGTGAGATATCTGATACAATCTAACAAGATTTGGAATTCTTGCCATATAGCATCCCTTTCAGTAGTCTTATATGATGCTCATGCTAACTTTTACTTCACTCTGAATCCCCAGAATGTAGAACAGTTCCTGGCACAAATAAGGTCTTTAATAAATGCTTCTTTTTCTTTGATGATGATGATGATAATGAAATTAATGAATGAAGTAAACAGATTCTGAAAAACAATATATCAAATGGCTATAGCTACATAAATAGAAAGAGACATAAAATGAAAAGGTATAATGAATAATTATAATGAATCCAGAGGTCAGATTGAACCAGTGGATGGAGTTAATGCTTATAGCCTACAGAGTATGTTCTTACATACTAATACTTTTATTCAACCACACAAAGAATTTATTTTATGATCCATAAAACAATAGATATAAAGTAAACATAGCAGGATAGTTACTTGTCCTAGAACCAAAAGTGAATAGTTTTGAATAAGATAAGAGGAATGAGATAATAAAAATAATTTTACACTCCATTTCCAGGCAAGGAACATTGATTATAAAGTTATCAAGGAAGAAGATTTAACTTATTATGTTAAGAGACTTACTAGCAACCTGAAATCAAAGCTCAGTGCAAAAAACAGATTAAAAGCAATATCAGTCTTAATGTACACTTTTTTAATATTATGAGGATCATAACAGCTTAGAAGATATCATAACAAAAATCCATATAATATTAAATATAGGGACCATCATTCTAAGGTTGACAAAAGGTTGATAAAATGGAGTCAGGAGTGTCAAACACAAATAGTCAACAAAAATAATAATTATTATTATTCTGAAATAAAATCAGTATGATGGGACAACCAAAAAAAAAGCCCTATTGAGATATTAGGCTGCATTCAGGGGTATACTAGCAAATGTTCAACAAAAGTTTCTGAAAAAAGTATTTATATTCATAAAAAAATCTTAAATTATTATACATATGTATATATATATATACTTTTAAGTTTTATCCGCATTATTTACATTTTCTCTCTCATTTTACTGAGTCTGAACAACCAACAAACTAATAAATAAAGCCTGGGTTTTGTGGCATTTTTTAACTTCCCACATGTAAAAATTCACAATAAACATTTAATAATTGGATATCATGAGTCAGTCCAAGCTAGCTCCAGCACACTCCTGGCTATATTAAAATATAATGTCCAGAATAAGGGAGATAATAATCCTCCTGGACTCTACCATGCCCTAACAATAACTATATTTTAATGTTCAATTTTTGGTGCAACATTTTTAAAAGTATGTTGACAATTTATAGTGTATCTAGATGGTGATCATGATGGAAAGAGCACTATTATAAAAATGATAATTATAGGGATCATTGGCCCAGAAAAGAGAAAACTTGTGGGGCAGAGTGACTATGAACAAAATGATTTTGTTGTTGAATCATTTCAGTCATATCTGATTCTTCTTTACCTATTTGGAATTTTCTTGCCAAAGATATTGGAGAGGTTTGCAATTCCATTCTCCAGTTCATTTTAATACATGAGAAACTGAGGCAAACAAGGATAAGTGATTTGCCCAGGTTCTTATAGCTAGTAAGCTTCTGAGGCTGGATTTGACCTTAGGTCTCCCTGACTCCATGCCCAGGACTTTATCCACTATACAACCAAGCTGCCTAAGGAACAAAATAGCTATCTTCAAATACCAGACTATCAGATAAAAGAGTCATTAGTTTGGGGCTGGCAGATCCTGGAGAGGAGAACGAGGACCAAAATTTGGAAGGAACAGGTGTGAGAATTTATTTTTCATAAACTCTATCAATTCTATTATATAAGGGAAAATTGTTGTGTATTCTTGTGTCTGGGATCTGAGTCAGAGATACCATCTAGTCTGCTACTTTTTGCATTTCCTTTATCCTTGGAAATCCCAAAAAATGTCTTCCTTTTTTTTTTTTAAACCCTTGTACTTCGGTGCATTGTCTCATTGGTGGAAGATCGGTAAGGGTGGGCAATGGGGGTCAAGTGACTTGCCCAGGGTCACACAGCTGGGAAGTGGCTGAGGCCGGGTTTGAACCTAAGACCTCCTGTCTCTAGGCCTGACTCTCACTCCACTGATCTACCCAGCTGCCCCCCAGAATGTCTTCCTTTTTAACAGAATTTAGTTAATAAATGAAAGGGAAAGGGGTTTTTCCAGCATACATGCAAAATGTCACTAGTCATTTTGAGGAAAGACTGAGAGCCTGATGGACCACATCTTAATTAGCTATCGCCAAAATGTTTGGAGAAGGTCAATGGAGAAGCCAAATAATGAGCTCCTAAATAAATTTATTTCTCAGGCTCTCTGTCCCAACTCCTGTCATCCCCTGGTATAGAGAGAGCTGAGCAGACCTATATATTGGTATTGATGCTGGTTTAATCAATAAACCTGATATAATCAATAAACTTATATTCTTACCTAAAAATCATTCTCTCAAGAAAAATTTAATCTTAACAAAGGGAAACAGGTTTCTGATCAGTTTTAAGAAAGTACCATAACAATTAGAATTGTCCAAAAATGGAATAACATGTAAAATGGTCCCCATCTCTGGATATCTTCAAACTGAATCTGGAAAGCTAGTTGTAGGAGATATTTTAAAGAAATTCACGCTTCTTATTTGTTTGGAAGAGACTATCTATAAAGTCCTTTCCATGGCAAAGAATCCCCTGTTCTCTCCCTACGGCAAAAGCAACCTAGTTCTAGCATTTCAGGAATAGAAACTATGCTTGCCTTTTAATGTTAAGTAGAGCACCCAGGTAGAAATAAAAGCTGGTCCTGAAATTGAAAAATGATGGGTACTCTGTCATTAGACTGCTAGCTGGTTGTTGCTATTCTTGACTATAGATTTACTCTCTGTTAAAAAAAATACACTCAAGAGTTATGGTTTTCTTTCTGGAAAAGTCCTGGTAGTATTTTGAAGAAAATTCGCAGACTGCACCTGCACATATAAAAATGTATTTACTGTAGGTCAGAGGATTTCTCAGGCTCTTTCCTGTAAGTGCCTATCAGCACCCACATAATATTGCTGCTCCATTCTGTGTAGCCCGTCCAGCTGTGGCGGATTCCTACTGTACTCCATATTTGGTCCATTTCACTTGACAGCATAACCTACCAATGCTTTTATGTGAAACAGTCTGTCAGACACAACTTAGTGATTTGTCTATGAGCTCATGTGTTGTTCCCCAGCCCAAGTCAGCACATTCTCCAAAACCTTTCCTTTCCAGACTTTGATTTGGCTTTGGCTGTAAAGGATAATTAAAGTTTGCTGGGGAGGGGAAGCGATGTCTTGCCAATCCTACGCCTTTCCTGATGCAGGATTCTCAAGGGAGTTAGGTTTGTAAAGAGGGGAGTATTCTGTGGGTAATGAGTGTCGTTTCAGAAATCATCAGGGGTCAATAACCGCTAGCATTTATCATCAAGCACTGGAAGCCAAAGGGTGCCATACGTGGAAGTCACTGTCTACTGGCAACTACTTGACTTGTAATCAGGAAGACCTGGGTTAAATCCTGGCTCTGATACTATTGCTGTGTGACACTGAGCAAATTGTTTACTTTCTCTGAACTTCTGTCTTCTCATCTCAAGAATGTGAGTTTTAAAACATGTAATACTCAAGGTTCAAATGAGATAACATATTTAAATCACTTTGAAAACCTTAAAGTGCTACATAAATATCTATTGCTATTTTAATTATCATCATTAATATATAGTTTATAAGGTTTACCATTTTTGTACTAATACCCATGAGAAAAAAACACTTCATTGTATTAATTATCATAGTATTGTTTCCATTCCAGAGGTTCCAAATATTTTAGAAATTATAAAATTATAGGTCTAGAAATAAATCTCAGGGAACACCTCGGTTACTCTAAAGCTAAACGATCCTAGGATAATTCTCTACAAAAACAAAATCTGAAATTGAGTCTCAATAGTTTTGTAAGGAAATTTGCTCCACATTATAACATATACCTTCTCTTTCTCTCCTAACTTGAACAGCACAAAAAAGCATTCATGTTTCCCAATGGTAAGTAAAAGTGGGGAAGGAAGAGACTTTAGGCTCCATTGATTCCCAAAGACTTTTGCCTATGATGTATTACTTCTGCTTCGTGCTTTCTTTGTACCCTTCCTCCTTGGAAAGAGACCAAAGTCAAGGACAGTAACACTAGCCCTTGGAATGTTGAAATCATGACAGGCAATTTTGCCAACCCTATTCAGTGAACCCCAATCAGACATAGTACAAAACAGAAGCCCTAGTTTTTTCTTAAAGACATGTGAAAAAAATAAATGATACTGTACAGATAGCAATATTATATGAACCAAAACCTTGTCAGGCTAACAGGTCTGCATTTCCCATTGATATTTGGTACCCTAGCCTTGAGCAATGCATTCCTGTGAATGGACTTGATGGCGTCCTTCATTTTATTAATTTCTAATTATTGTATATTGACAGACAATGCATCAGAAGGGTTCATCTAGCAAAGCATTTCAAAGTTCACCCACAGAGGGCAGCTGTAGTGAGGTTAGCAGTCTTCTGAAATGTAAAACCTCTGGGAGAAGGTGTGAACATGAGTGGAATCAATGAAAACTTTTATCTCTTTGATGAGATTTGTTAGAAAGCATAGGGAAAATGGGTAGTGGCATAAATAGAGAGCTGGGAACCAGGAAGACCTGAGCTGAGATCCCTCCTCTGAAAAAATTCAATTAGCCAGTTAAAAAGCACTTACTGTGTACCTGTGCCAAGCACTGTGCTAAGCAGATCCTGGGGAGTCACTTAGGATCTCAGTGATCTTTGAAACTCTAACTAAAGAAACTATGTGATCTATGAAACTCTAACTAAACTAAGATTTTAAGTTGCAGAAAAAGATGCCAACCTAATCTTTGGCAGCAAGACCTTCCTCACCTGATTGTTCCTTATACCAATGAACTCATTAAATCTAGCCCCTATCCCAATAGTAAAAATGAAGTGTGGAAATATCCAAATGCAAATTCAACAATGAATCATCAGCCATCTATTACGTCTATAGAGTTCTGTTCTCAGCAATGAGGGACCTGACCCTTGCCTTTGTGGAGATTTCAGTCTCGTAGAAGGATAAGACATATACATACTCCATATATACATTCCACAGGCTCATAGAAGGATGACACATACATGCTCCATATACATTCCGTAATGCTCTCTATGTAACTACTCCTTCCAGGGACATAAAACTAATCTATCTATATTTGCCCATCTTACACAGCTCTTGTCCATTTCCTACTGTCGATCTCCCAGACAGGGACACCAAAGGTCCTTGGGGACTTTCTTCACATTCTTTTGGAATTATGGAGACACTAAACAAGCATGTGTTTCTGCTCAATGGTGTTTGGGACTGACTCAGGGCACTGAAATTTTGAGGACATAGACAACATTTGGTCTTCAGTAGATAAAAACAACTGAATTCGGTACCTAATTTGCTCTAAGAATAACTATTTAATATTGTGCTGAAAATGGAGGAATTCCATGTGAACTGGAAAGACCTCCAGGAATTGATGCAGAGTGAAAGGAGCAGAACCAGGAAAACGTTGGACACAGAGATTGATACACCATGGTAAAATTGAATGTAATGGACTTCTCTACTAGCAGCAATGCAATGACCCAGGACAATTCTAAGGGACTTATGAGAAAGAATGCTATCCGCATCCAGAAAAAGAACTGTGGGAGTAGAAACACAGAAGAAAAACATTTCCTTGTTCACATGGATTGATGGGGACATGATTGAGGATGTAGACTCTGAATAATCACCCTAGTGCAACTATCAATAATATGGAAATAGGTCTTGATCTATGATGCATGTGAAACCCAGTTGAATTGCTCATTGGCTATGGGGTAGAAGAGAGAAGAGGGAGGGGAAGAATTATGTATAATTTAACCATGAAAAAATATTCTAAATTATTTAAATGAATAAATAAAATTTTAAAAAAGAATAACTAGTTAAACAGCAATGCAATGACCCAGGACAATTCTGAAGGCCTTATGAGAAAGAACACTATCCACACCCAGAGAAAGAACTATGGGAGTAGAAATCCAGAAGAAAAACATATGATTGATCACATGGTTTGATGGGGATATAATTGGGGATGTTGTCTTTAAATGTTCATTCTATTGCAAATAGTAATAATATGGAAATAGGTTTTGAACAATGATACACGTAAAACCCAGTGGAATTGTTCCTTGGCTCCGGGATGAGGGAGGGAGGAGAGGAGAGAATCAACATTAACCATGTAACCATGGGAAAATATTCTAAATTAAATAATTAAATAAATAAATTGATTTTTAAAATAAAAAAATTAGTTAAAATAGAATGCTACCAGATAAAGATTTCCTCTTTTCAGCCTTGTCACTAGCCACTATAAGATCAGCACACCCTTTTTAGGGGGCACAAGGGGAGGTAGAATCAAACAATTCTCTAAAAATATTTTATACTCTTCCTCTTGAGTAATAGCCCCATGTTTATCAAATATTATAGCCTGCAATACATTTTTCTTTCTTCTTATTTGTTTTTAGAAAGGTTATTTAATACAGTAAATAGAAAATTTCCCTTGAAGTCAGAAAGACCCAAATTTAAGTCTAATTCTGGTGCTCACTGGCCCTGACTCTGGGCAATTCAGTTCATCCTTGAGTGCTCAAGCTAACTTACGAGCATGCAGTGCAGTAAAGTGAATTTCTTCCTTCATGAGTTCTCTATTCCATTGAAATCACTAATCTAATCCCTTATTCCTTTCTCACTGCTAAGTTACCTAGTTGATTTTCAAATTCATTTCTTCAGATGTTCCATGACTTGTAGTCATACAAATTGCAGAGATAACTCTAATATGCAATAATACATGATAGATACATTAGACAACTGCAGAATTAATATTGAGATGTCAATACCTGTCTGATAAGTATTACCCATAATTTGAATAGATCTTCATTTTTGGCATAAGTCCCAGTGTCTTACGACTAATGTACATTATGCCAAAGTTTAAAGAGATATCTCTTGATTTTTTAAGCCCAAACCTTCTGTCTTAGAATAAATATAATGTATTGGTTCCAAAGCAGAAAAATGGTAAGGATTAGGCAACTGGGATTAAGAGACTTGCTCAGGGTCACACAAGTCGAAAGTGTCTAATGGCAGATTTGAACTCGGGACCTCCCATCTCCAGGTCTGGCTCTGTCCACTGAGCCACCTAGCTGCCCCTAAAGAAATATTTGTAAAGCAAATGAACTATTTTCTCACTTCCACTAGTATCAGAATAATAAATAATCTCCCAATACATAATACAAATAAGGAAACATTACTATTATATTTTCTAACAAGTTGCAAAATTCCTTTTTGGAAGGAAAAATAAGGAGTAATTAGAAGCAAATAGCAATAGAAAATTCTCCAAATTCAAGGGAGTCAACAGGGAATTAAAAAACATAACTTTGAAATGCTAATGAATAAATCATTGTGGAATCTGCTTTTACTGGAAATTATAGCCATTTCCTTTTTTGTAGAATTCAATCTGGAGACCTATTTAGGTGGGATATAAAAGCAACATCAATCACTTGGGCATAAAGTAAGCCATTTTAAAAATACAATTAACTTACGGCATCACAGAATACATAGGATGGTTGGGTTAAATTTCTTTCCACCTTTACTCTTTTCAGTGCAGAAGCAAATACTATTGCCATCTCAGACACAGAATGTAGGAGTCACAGGCTCATTGAATTGTATTCTGCTTAATAGATAAAAGCCAAAGTTATAACAAAGGCAGGAAGACTATGACCAAGAATATTGACATTTTGATGACACTGACAGTTGTTGTACTAAAGCAAGAGACAGAAACAACTGAGTTTAGCACCTTCTTTGTGTGAATATAATGACTTTCTCACTTCACAGCTACTACTAGCCACATGCCAGGTTGGGTTCACCTTCATCCTTTCCTTGGAATTGCCTTATCAGAGTCCCAGAGGCTCTGTCACCAGCCCAGTGTCTTTATTGATTTTAGGACATCTTTCCTGATGCCTGTGGTACTTGGTCTGGATGCTAGAATTGCTAGTTCCAATTCTGAGAAATCAAAAAAATGGTTAATTAACTCCTTGGTGCATGTTAATTAACCCTTTATACAATTATAAAGAAATGAAGAGCAATTATAACATTAAGGCTAGCAGAAAGCCTTTTTACTTTAAACTGAGGCTCAAATTACTTCATGATTCAATACTTCGGCTGATGACCTTGGGTTGTGTTCAAGCCAGGAATTGAATCCAAGTCTTCCTGAGACTCAGCCCAGGAATCTTTCCTCTCAAGTACGTTGCTCGTTGTGGATAAATATTTGTAAAGTATTTTGAGTTTTTACACAGAATCCGATCAAAATTCACAATATTTTCCAAGAGCAGGAAGAAGAATAGAGCTACCCAGAAATCTGGAAAAAGAAGCTAATAATGCCTTTAACATTTGGAAGTGTATATGAATTAAAGTTACACAAATAAAGCACAGTCATTCTTTTATATCCACATCCATTTGAATTCTGAACTCCCAAGTCCAAATGGACCCTTGTCCTGTGTTAAGGGCAAACCAAAGAGATCTCCAAAAATATGGAATACCACCAACACTATAATAGAAATCTCTAACATAATAACTCTATAATAAATATAATAACATAATGTATCTGTGTGGGATGAAAACTGATTACAAGTGCCTCACTCAAAAATGCAAGCCACCCTCCCTGATTTCACTAACTCTCAGACTCACCAGATCTCATTTTATCTTCGCAACAGCTCTGCAAGGTAGGTGCTGTTATTATCCCCATTTCACAGTTGAGAAAAATAAGGCAAATAGAGGTTAAATGACTTGACCAAGATCACACAGCTAATAAATATATTAGGTTGGATTCGAAAATAAGATCTTCTTGACTCTAGGTCCAGTGCTCTAGCCATTGCACCACATAGTTGGAATGAAGTGCTTGTGGTTCTTATTCCTAAGATATTCAAAATGTGGGTTTGGAAGGAAAATAATAACAACAACAAAAAACCAACTTTGATTTGGTTGGGGAAAATGCAGATGGATCTAATAAAAAAAAACAATTTATCTCAAAGATATATGACAAGTAAAAAAAATCCAAGAAGCATTTTCCCCCTAAGGAGAATCTATGCATGTACCACAAGTGACACATATATGAGTTAGCAATATGATAGGATATCTCAAGAGGCCAAAGCAATTTTCATCTAGGAGCAATGAGACATAAAGTTACAGAACTAGTAGGAAGGAGTAGGGTAGTAGAGCTAAGTGAGCAATGGATAGAATATCAGGGCTGGAGTCAGGAAGACTGATCTTCCTGAGTTCAAATATGGCCTCAGACACCAGCAACGTAAGCTTGGACAAGTACTTAACCTTGTTTGCCTCAGTTTCTTCATCTGTAAAATGAATTGAAAGAAATGGTGATCCACTCCAGTATCTTTGCCAAGAAAACCTCAAACGGGATCATGAAGAGTTGGACACAACTGAATGACTGGAAGCCTGGCAAACTTCACCAGGAAAGATGCCTTCATAGTATCATAAATCCAAGGCTTGCAGTACTAGTTAGTCAAATGGAATGGGAGGAAGAAGGCTTCATTTAAACCCTAGATTTCATCAGTGTAGAGAACTCTTAGGCCAGAAACTCCTTCCAAAATATAGATTAACACCTCTGTAATTTGTAGTCCTGAATATCTGGGACATTAATACCTAACCATGGTATCACAACCAGTCTGTGTCCAAAACAAGACTCAGACTCAAATCCTCCTGACTTTACGGTTGTCTCTCAAACCCCAAAAGTCTTTTTCCCTCTCGTTAATAATAGCAAACATTTGTAGTAGCACCTGAAAGTTTATAATGTTTTTACATCATTTGATGCTCATAATAGCCAAGTGAGGTACATAGAAATATTATTATTGTCATTTTATAGGTTGAAAAACTGAAGTTTAGAGAGAATATAGGATTTAGAGATATAAAAGTCCAAAAAGATTGCCTATCCTAACCCTCTCATTTTATTAAAAATTAAGTCATTTTCCAAAAGTCACATGACTGAGATACTTGAACTTTTTTCTACTGACTCTAAGTCCATTTTTTACTTTTAATCCATTAATGTTTTTCTCACTATTCCCTGCTGCCCGTAGGTCTCACCCCTCTCATTTTGCAAACGAGGAAATAGGGCTAGAGAGGTAAAATAACAGGCTCAGCTAATTAATGGCAGAAACAGTTATTAAGAATTGAACTCAACAGAAAAATGGAAAATTTTAGATCATGAAGTTCTTTTACTTTAGATGCTTAACAAAAGCTATCCAAAAAGAGAAGAGAAGGGAAAAGGAAAGAAGAGGGGAAAAGTTCATGTGCTTTAGAAAGTAATTCCTTTCTCTTGTTCCCTTCCTATAACTATGACAACCCCACCAAAACCATCTCACCCTGCCCTACTGGGGAAGAAGCAAAACAATGGGTAAATGCTTGAAATGTGTAACCATGTCCTCAATCTCCCCAAGATTCTGGGCTCACAAGACTAGATCTAATTTTAGGAATTCATCCCATGAGGCTTATTTTCTCATTTGAGCTTTTTGCTCCTACCACAGAATTCTGCTCCAGAGAAATCTCCAAAATATAATCAAATGGAATGGAAGGAAGAGTATCCCACAGCATACTCTTTACTACCTTTATGAGCATTATTCTAGAGCATTTTGAAATACACTCTTAAAATAGTAGAAAGGATTCAGGTTATGTTTTTAAAGGAAAAAGAAAAAATAATGGATTTCTTCTGTTCACTGCTTTTTCATAATCTTAGTGCCCACCTCAAGTGGAATATTGATAACCCACTGCCAAGAATAGTGAGAAAGACACAGACAACAGAAAATACAGGAGTCGCCTTTTCAGGATGGTTCACTACAATGCATATGAAAAATCTGATTTGAGTGAAGAGGGAATAGACACGATGGATCCCTGGAAGATGCAAGATAAAACGATAAATTATTTCACCTGGAAATATAACTAGTAGAACAGGATGAGTACAGGGAGGAGCTTATCAAGTGTCTGGGAAACTGCAGTCTGATGAGAACAACTCAATCATGAACAATTTCCAAATGGGACTGCTATAATTTGGGACCAGGCCAAGCCTAATGCTGTTACTTCATAAAGAAGTCTCTTCCCCTGGCTATAATTTCAATTATAACACACATTTCAAGGTGAGTGAGAGGAGACATGAAGGGTATCTTTTTTTTTTTTTCACTCAAAGGAAATTGAACCTATGGATTGTAAGGCTTCAGCATGTGGTTGTACATGAAAAATGCAAACCTCATGCTTTTGAAGAGAAACAGAAGTATTTCTGCCCCTGTGACAGAGAAGTGTCCAAGAACAAAGCCAGGGGTATTTGAGCCCATGATTGGTACCCACTGGATTTTTTTGTTGTGCTACATTTTTATGACTAGCTTTAAAGACATTGACCTGCTGGTCCCATTCTGGTTTTCATTCATTGTATCCTTCTTAAGAGAAAGAAAAATAGTCCCTTGGGAGAAGCAGCATTTTAATCTTTTAAAACTGCACCAAGTAATAGGATGCAAACTTGAAGCTCAGTGTTTCTCTCCCATCATCCACAGAAATCCTGCTTAATGCAGAGAAAGGGAAAAAATGGTATGTGAGGGTGAGGAGGTGGAGAGGAGTACCATATGTTAGAATCACACTATGATTTGTTCACCTTGGGCAATGTAGGAAGGCAGAAGGAGCCTCCTTTGTTGAAATGGTATTTCTAATTAGTAGTGGACGTCCATGGTAATAATGTTTAGTGGTGAAGACAGGCCATCTCATCTCCTCATTTTTCTGAACTATATCTAGATCAAACCACACAAGGGGCAAGGGACAGGAAAATTGCTTAAGGTCTGGCCTGATGTTTTCTCCTGTACAAACATACAATTAGGCTGTCTTAACCTCCCCACTCAGCAATAAACACCACTTCACAGACTAATTTACAGGCCAAAGTCACAGAAGGAACTGGAAGGAACTCTCTGGGAGACAAACACCCCTGCCATTCAGCTTCAAGAGGCATTTCACTACTTCAAGTTAACAAAAAATATAAGCTAGTAATGATGATAACAATAACCTTTTTGCACTTACCATAAACTAAAATGAGACCAAAGATTGTACGTTCAAAATGTTGAATATACCAGCCAATTAAAAAATACATTTGTGATTGTTCATAAATATAGAAAGAGACAGATAGATAGACACGGAAACAGAGACAGAGAGAAAATAATTGGCCATGTCCTAGGAATGTCTTTTACTTAAATTATTTGGAAAGACAGAGTTCTCAATAATATTGACTTTACTAACATTTCCGCATTTTTCTTCCCTCCATAATGACGTGTCAGTCAGCAACACCTAGCTGCTAGAGTTGCCCACATGCATTTCTTTAAACACTAAAAGGCACAAACTGGGGAATCTTTCTGAAGGGTGTGGGACTTATACTTCCAAGTACATAGATTTCGCCAGCCCATCTCTTAGAATAACTATTATGTTGGAAAAGGCTAAGAGAAGAGAATTCAAAGCAGAGCAGAAGCAAATATAAGGGGAAGTTCAATAGACATTATTCTTGTTAACTTTTTTCATTCCCCAAATTTTCATTGGGGATCAGGAGGAGTAAAGAAAAAATGAAAGGAGAGGGAATGTAAGAAAAAGTCAAGGAATTCCAAAAGACTTGAGATACAGAATAATATATGTATTCTCAGACATGGCCAGTGTAGATGTGTTTTACTGGGCTTAATAGAGTCATTACAAGGGAGGTCTTCTACAGGAATATGAGAGTGCTAGGTTAATGCATGATATATATGTCAAAAAAAGGATATCAGTAAAACTTCTTTTAGTGCACAAAAGAAAATTTTTAAAGTTTAGGACATAAATAAAAAGATTCGTTATTTCCTTGTTAAATTATATATATATATATATATA
>NC_058133.1:328128731-328187502 GCF_016433145.1 Gracilinanus agilis
GAAGGAAGGAAGGAAGGAAGGAAGGAAGGAAGGAAGGAAGGAAGGAAGGAAGGAAGGAAGGAAGGAAGGAAGGAAGGAAGAAACAAGGTCTTTCCCTTTTACAATTACTTATGCCAGATTATGTGTGTTTAACTGGGTTTGCAGGAAATGTGAAATCACTGGTATTTATTTAAATCAATTGGCAACATCTTTATTATCAGTCCTGTACACTCATTCTTTCACTGAAAGATGTGGATGGATATTAATCATAAGCAGAGAGAATAATGGACCCCATGAAGCCTGTAACACAAATTTTGACTTTGGCTCCCTCCTGCCCCTTATTAATCAATGTTTTACTCAGGGTAATGTTTTGGTTCCATCACTGAGAGCATTCTATAGAAGAAGAGCAATTGTGTATATATTCTGTACCAACAGTGGCCAACCTAGCAGCTTCTCAGAGATTTGAGCTATGCAAACCCTATGAACAACCACTCACTAATAAAGCTTGAAAGGCTTGAATTACATTGTAACCCACAAAAATTTTCAAATTAAAAAGCCATATTTAGAGGCCCCCCGTGGATAGTGATTTTATTTGGTTTAATCCCCTCTTGTGGCCAATTAGATAGACACCCCTCCTCACAGGCACACACTTTGAGAGAGAGAGAAGAAAAAGTGTAACTTTAGTTTTGAAAAAAGAAAAATAGCAGTATATCATTCTTTCATAGACAGAAATTATTTTCCCTGCTGCTGTCCTATAAAGGTCCTGACTGTTAGGAAGAAATGAGAGTGGATACCAGATGAGTTGTTTTGTTTTGTTTTGTTCTACGATCTTCTTGATAAGCTAGAGTGACCTGTAGAAGTCCGATGATGATTTATTTTATTTTTGTTTATTTGTTTGTTTTTAATGAGTAAAGTAAAAGGCTTACTAACAGAACAAGATTTTCCCTCTTCCCCCTACCCAGCTCCTCTGGCTAAAAATAACTTCCCTTCTCCATCACCTCTGATTAGATGGTGAACAATAGTTTGTAGGTTTTATCCCCAAATTAAAGAAACTTGAAAGAATTGAACTTCATTTGTATCTACTGTACCCAAAGCCTGTGTCCCCCCAAATTGAATCAAATCACACCAAGGAATGGATCTGTTACAAATACTGCCCCACCACCCTGACTCTTGTTTTTTCCCTTCTGTTCTTTCCATCAGAAGTGCAAAGTTTGCCTCTTTCTCATGTAGTGGTAGGCTCCATATGTACCATATGAAAAAGGAGTTAATAAAAGGCACATTGGAAATATAAAACAAGGTCAAGGGCGACATTTTGAAGGCGAGGCCTTTCTTTCAGCGGGGAAGACAAAAGAGTCAGTTGGTTGTAGCCCATTGCAGCTGTCTGGGGAGCTGCTTATGGTGGGGAATAGGCGCTGAAATTACAGCTACCTGTTTCCATGTTTTCCATCAGAACCACCCTTAGGACTCCAACATAAATAAACTGCTGTCTAGTAGCCTTAGGCTCTGTAAAGTTCTAGAAGGGAAAACTAGGACATGTGGAGGCCCTCCTAATCTTGATCCCAGGGGGAGTCTTTGGATCATATAGATGGATAAGGTTTTAGGAATATCTGGCTGCGAGGGCTATAGGCTCAACATTGGAGCAGCAGATCTTGAATAAGCCATGAAACCTTGAAAATTCTAGCTGCTTTCTTTTCTCCCTCCTCCTTGTGATAAATGAATGGCATTACAGTGCCCTGGGGGAAAAAATACCCAGATTTGGAGAAATGTTCAAAGTTGATTTTAGAAAATGAATACTTCAGATTCTGTGGTTGTCAACTGTCTGTGGATGCCAACTCGACCAGCTGAAAAGTGTGTAGGGAAGCAAGGGTGGAGGAGTGGTATCAGAGGAAGAAAATTCAGTCCATCAGGTACTTGTTGTATAGGGCCTCGAAACCCCATTTTGATTGACTATTGGTTTTGAAGGAATTGATTGGTATTTTGACATGGTATCATAAAACTTTAAGGTAAAGAATGGAAACATAATTTGGAAGTCAATCCTCCTTTTTAAAAAAAGAGTAGAAAAATAAAAACCATACCACACCAACTGAATAGGCTTATGAAATGAGATGGATGCTTTAAATTCTTTTTTTTAATTACCATCTGTGATTTTTGCATTGTAATCATATGGCATAAACCCTTCCTCCTGGCTTCTTAACTCCACCCTCCTTTTAACAAAGAAAAACAACCAAACAAAACCAAATATGGCAACCATCTTTGTCCATGACTGCCATGTTTAGCTTCTGTGGTTACCTGACCTTTAGATTCCACAGTGGTCATTGCACTTATCCTGAGTTCAGTTATCTTTTTTCATTGTTTTAATTCATATTTTTGTGGTCATTGTGCATATTGTTCTGTTTCTGCTTACTTTGCTCTGTATCAGTTCATTCAAGTTTTTCCAAGTTTCTCTGAATTCTTCATGCTCATCATTCATGTTAATTTGTTCAGATGTTCCCCAATCCATGGGCATCCAGCCTTTTTCTGGCATCACAATAGTGTTGCTATGAATATTTTGGAATGCGTGAGGTCTTATTTCTTTTTGCCTTTAATTTTTTTTTATTAAAGCTCAATATAGTTGGGTACTAAGTCAATGGATTAATTCTTCAAACATTGCATTCAGAACCTGTCCTTATTTGGTAGGAGAAGAGAAACCTATCTGCTATTATTTATTAACTGTTTGAAGAATATTTCCAATAATAAACCTGAATTTCAATAAATCTCTCCCCTGAAAGAAGAGGAAAAGGACAATCATTAATTTAAGCACCAAAAGGTATCTTGAGCCAGTACCTGGAACAGGAACAAGTATCCATTGTCTATTGATGGGAGAATATCAACTGAGGGAAGTTGGAAGCCAGAATAGCTCTGCAAAGGGTACAGAGCCACAAATGAAAAAAAATAAAGGTTGTCTGAGAGGAGATCCTTGGTGAGGACAGTGTGGTTTCCAGTCTGAAGAGAATAGTAAAAATAGCATAACAGTAAAAATAAAAGGACTATGTGCTGGATTTGGGGTGGGGGGAGGCAGCCAAGAAGGAAAAATTCATTTCTTCTTCGCCAGACTAATCTGAATTATATAGAAATTTAGGTTCAAAGATAAAGCTAAAGTGAGACACCTGAAAGAGACACCAGTGAGTCAAGTCCTAGGATTTACTCTAAGAAACTAATAGAGTGTGCTCATGGTAGCATAATCTATCAAATGAGCCATCCTAAAGGCTTCATTGAATTTAAAATGGTGGAAACAAATGGGGTTTACCCACTCTAAAGGCAGACTAAGCAGCTACCAAAAGTTCATCCCATTCCCAGCCAAAGATTACTTGCCCAACATTTCCACCTACATGAGCATTTTGTGAACCTTACAGTGTTATAGAAATGGAAACAATTATTGTGAGCATGGCTACTATTTCATCTGAGAGGTAATCTCCAGTATTCACTACTATTGAAAATTAGTTTGTCAAAGTCGCTGTCCTACAGAATTGCTGTCCTAAAGAAATGGGACAGGGAAGTTCTGAGAAGGACATAATTGCTTGTGAAGTTTAGGAACATGTATTCCCAAGAAGGACAAACCTATGAGGGGAAGTCCTTTGGTCAGCCCTAGGAAGTCAGGGTCCTGTGGAGGCAGAATACACTTAAACTTACAGGTTCAAGCCCTAGAAACAATCCATCCATCATGGAATTGGAGTTGAGACAGGAACCACAGTCCCTGCTCTACCATGAATATAAGTCATATGACTTTGTGCCAGAATTGTCACCCTCAATTTCT
This sequence comes from Gracilinanus agilis, assembly GCF_016433145.1. Classification (NCBI taxonomy): domain Eukaryota; kingdom Metazoa; phylum Chordata; class Mammalia; order Didelphimorphia; family Didelphidae; genus Gracilinanus; species Gracilinanus agilis. The sequence goes on from NC_058133.1 coordinate 328,132,504, forward strand.
GCATCTTTGAATGGAGAGAGGGAGCTTAGATGGTTTAAATCATCCTCAGGGTTTGCTATTTTTGTCCTGTATTTTATTTTAAAACATTCTTTGTCCTCAATAATTTTTAGAGGTAGCAGAAGATTATAGGTCAATAACTTCATGATATACCATCCCATATCTCTCTTTCAGTGTGCCTTGATGCTTCATTTTTACCAACCACCATAAAACTCCAATTTTAGGGTAAAATGTGTTTTACATGTGTGTATATGTTCATATGGGAAGATATAGGTAGAAATCACTTTCTTTGAATCTAATTAACTGGAAAAAATCATTATAGCACTAGGTTTGGAGTCCAAGGATCTAATATCAAATATTTAGTTTGCTACTTCCTATCTGTGTGTCCCTAGAACCAGTGGCTGCCCCTCTTAGTGTAGGCAGTGAGGCAGCACAGTAGTTGGAACACTAAACCTGGAAACAGGAATATCTGAATACAAATACAGCCAGAGATATTTACTAGCTGTATGACCCTTAGCAAGTCATTTAACCTCTGTTTGCCTCAGTTTCCCCAACTATGAAATGGGGATAATAATAGCACCTACCTCACGAGACTAGAGTGAGGATTAAATAAAATAATTTTTGTAAAGTCCTTAGCACAGTGCCTGGCACATAGTAGGAGCTTAATAAATCTTTCCTTCCTTTCTTCCTCTCTGGGTCCTCAATTTCCTCATCTGTGAAATGAATGTATTGGCCTAAAGGATCACAAAAGTCCCTTCCAGCTATAACTTCTATGTTTATTTAATGCAATGGAAGAATTATGAGGGCTTCAAAATGCTGATATTTCTAACATTTGGAGAGTGAAAGCAGGAGGAATGGAGTGCACATTTTCTTCTAGGTCTTAGTGCTGAGGCACCTCTGAGTTTTCAAAGTACCAAGGTGGGCAAAACATTTATTGAGCTGAGACCCCGTGTTTATTGAGGTTGCCCACTCTTCTTTGATTTGAGAACTCTGTAGGGGAGGTGACGTGACTTTGAAAAAACTGTTTTATAATCAAATTGTTTTACCTAAAGGTTTATGTTAACGTGCGGTACTATTAAACAGTAAATAAAAAACACAGACAAATACCAAGTCTCTCACAGGTAGTTTGGCACATCCTTAATTATCTGGTTTATGAGCAAATTGCCACTTTAGCTTTGGTTTTCAGTTTGCACACCCACATGGGCACACACACACACACACACAAACACATGCGTTTTACTTGGCATCATCCCAGCAGATGAAGCCTTTAAATAATGCTGCCAAAATGTGTTGTAGAAAAAAAAAATGAGGGTCTAGTAAATAAAAAAGGGCCTGCAGTTTAGGCTAGAGATGTTGAGTTTGGTTATTGGTTTTGTTTTATTGCTGCAATTTTTCCACCTTATACATTAACACAAGTTGACGGGTCCAGGACCCTGGAAGGTGGTGAATCACATAAACATGGACCATATTTATAATCAATCCAGTGGCAGTTCACAGGGGTTGGTAGTGAAAGCTAAGGGCATGTTTCAGAACATGAATCCCTACATCATACTTCTTCAGAGCAGCTCAGGTATATCTTCACTAGCTGAATAAACAGATCATGATCATCAAAAACAAGCAAACAAAAAAAATGTAGCAGATCTAAGAGTCCCAAGAGATGCAAAGTCCAAAGTCCTTCGGGAGGTTCTAGTCACCCAACCCCAACTTTCATTAAAAAAATTTGGCTGGGCAGCTAGGTGGACACTTCCTAGCTGTGTGATCCTGGGTAAGTCACTTAACCCCAATTGCCCAGTTCTTACCACTCTTTTGCCTTGGAACCTATATTTAATATTGATTCTAAGACAAAAGGTGAGGGTTTAAAATTTTTTGCTTTGGGTAGCATTTAAAGACTTTTCCCCTCACCTTCTTCTTCTGTAAATGTCCTTTTCCCTCTAGTAAATCTCCCCAATATTTGTAGCTTTTAACAATCTAAACAAGTACCTAAGAAAGGCTGAATTCCTTTTAAAAACTCCTAAAAGCTAAACCAAGTAGAAATAACCACATTTCTAGCTCAGACTGATATGAACTGTCTGGTGGTTACTGGGTAGCTCTCTGCTGCTCTAGGGAAATCCCAGGGAAGCTTGGGGCAGTACCTTCCACCTGGAGATTTACTGAATCCATTAAAAAGGAGTAAGCCCAATTACTATTTTATAACATAGGTCATGGCAAGCATATGATGAACATCGTCTGGGCTAGGAGCTGGGGGTGGAGATGAAGGATAAGCATACATTCTTATTCTGAAACATCAAGGAGTTCTCTTGCTGAGTGTAAGGAATCTCATCTTTGGGTCAATTATCAAGCGATAGCAGCCTATCATTAGCCAGACGTTGGAGAGCATGCTGCATTGAACTCTTGGAAGTAGGGAAAGTATTCTTTCAAAACTCCCCAAATCCTACATCCGGTATTGATTAAACAGCGTCTGGACCTGACCGACGTTATTAATATATAGAATGCTGTTGAGATTGATTGTTCTCCTTTCATTTTCCTTCTTCCTGCCAGCCCCCTACAGGAGAAGGTAACACAGCTGTTCTGAATGCGGTTGCCAAAGTCATCTTATAGCTTGTTTTGATGTCATACCAGCAAGCTCTCTGCTTGATACAGGAATAAACCAGAGTTTCAAATTGGGGCTAAGGCTCAGTCAGGTATTGTTAGTAAATTGAGATCATAAAAGATAATAAATTCTCTCCCATATCTTCTGACAGCACACCTAGAACAAACACTTTGGGGGCCAGAGAGGAAAACTCCAGGGATCAGCCTTCCCTGACAGATGTTCATTTACTATCTCAGTATTGATGCATTTCTTAATTTGCTGGTCCACAAAGGAAGAAAAATCCCCAAACTATTGGAACCTTGTACCATACAAAAATGTATTCAAGGGCCGAGGACACTAGAAAAAAAGTAAATTCCTAAAAACAGATATTGAGTCATGTTTCATGTTGCCATTTATTGGTTTACTTAAAATTAAAAAGAAAAAAATGAGGAAAAGGAAGAGAGGAAGGCAAAAACACTTTATAACTTTGCTTTCAAACACTTTCAGTATCAAGAAATATGGAAGAAAAAGGAACAGGAGGTCTACTATTGCAACTCATTCACCTTCTTCATTCTCATGCCTAGTGATAGCTGACAGATAGAAAAAATAGGATTTGGGCAATTTTTAAAGAATACTTTCCATACCTTCAAGAGTTAAATGCAGCATGCTCTCCAACATGTGCTTTAAGCCAGGCCCTGGATCTCACACATGTTCATTTTTAGTGGATTTATAGATTAATGAAGAATGGATAAGCAAAATTGAGATGTTCCATTATAGTGATGTTCCATATAATCCAATATTTTCTCATTCTAATCCATCTTCCTGATAGCTACCAAATTAATTTTCTCAGAATAACTCTATGATCATGTTGCTCTCCTGCTGCTAAAACCTTCAGTGGCTCACTACTACCAATTCACTGCTATTACAACTGTTGCTAATGCTGCTGTTGCTGCTACATTATTTCTACTAAGATTAGGATTAGGATGATAACTTTGATAACAACTAATACTAGCTGACATTTATATAGCACCTTAAGGTTTGCAAAATGCTTTACATGCATTATTGCACTTCATTTTTAACCCTTACCTTCCTGCTTAGAATCAATACAAGTATTGGTTCCAAGACAGAAGAGAAGTAAGAACTAGGCAACTGAGATTAAGCGATTTGTCCAGAGTCATGCAGCTAAGTTAATTTCATTTTGATAACTTATATACCAAGTCCTCAAACTGGATTCAAGACCTTTCACAACCTGATTCCAGCCTTTCTGTCTAGGTCAATCTCCTATTATTCTCCTGTCCATACTGTACACTTTACCAAAACTTTATTACAATTTTCAAAATATTTGTTGGCCTTTTCTGCATCCATATCTTTGCTCATATGCTTTCCTTTATACTGAATGCCTTCCTTCAAACCCCTGTTGAAATCCTACTTGTCTTTAAAAGCTTAGCTGAAATGTTAATTCCTCCTAGAAGCCTCAGATAACCATTTTAGCCAAAAATTATCTTCCTGACCTCAGAATTTCTGTGGCACTTTGGTTGTATTCCCATGGCATTCATTACATCCTACCTCATGTTATAGTGATACATCTCTAAAATCCTTTACCGGATTATACGTTCTTTTAATTATAGAGACTCTCTTTTGCATTTTCATGTCCCCTATAGTACCTTGCACATGGCTATTCATATAGCAGATATAAGTAAACATTTCTATATTTAAAAAGCTACTGCATTCATAAAAGTTATTTCCATTCTCCAAAACTCTAAACTGTTTCCTTTGGAATAAAGGACAGGATAAAATTCAAACTCATTAGCCTTAGATTCAAGCTCTCGACTCTGCTTTCCACCTAAGTTGAGAAACATGCCCTACTCTGTTCCTCAGATGAACCCCTGCCCCCTACTCCAGGCAAACTGATATTTTTAACCTCTGCCACCCAACAGACCCTTTCTCAGCATGACAGTTTTATGTATTCTGTTCTGACTTCCCTCCCTCTATGTAAAGCCTGACGTCTTCTCTTTTACCAAACTACTTCCAATCATTAGAAACTCAGTTATAACCTATGTCCACCATAAAGTCTTCACTGCCCACCCACACGATAATGATCTTCTCTAAACTCTTAGCAGATTCCCAGCTGTGTGACCCTGGGCAAGTCACTTGACCCTCATTGCCCACCCTTACCACTCTTCCACCTAGGAGCTAATACACAGAAGTTAAGGGTTAAAAAAAATTAAAATAAAATAAAATAAACTCTTAGCAGATGGATCATAAGTAGTCCATGGATTTAAACCATTCTAAACAATATTTACCAACGTAGATCAGAACAAGTAGGACAGCTGAGTGGCATTGTGGATTTATTACCAAACCTGACATCAGAAAGACTCATCTTCCAGAATTCAAATCTGATCTCAGAAACTTACCAGCTGTGTGACCCTGAGCAACTCACGTACCCCAATTTGCCTGAGTTTCTTTTCTATAAAAATGAGCTGGAAAAGCTAATAGCAAACCATTCTAGTATCTTTGCCAAAAAAAACTCCAAATGGAGTCATGAAATGTTGGACCTGACTGAATAGATCAGAACAAGTTGACACAGTAAAATCCACTTAATAGTTCCAAACTGAATGTTTTATCATCAGTGAAAAAAATGGGGTCTCCTCTTTTTTACTTCTAGAAGCCCACAGATTCTTTGGTCTACTAAAACATGTACCAAAGTCTCCTGCCAACAGCATCCAGAAATCCAGATTGTCCTTCCTATCCCAAATGAGCAACAATAATAAAACTGAGGAAATATAACATTTACTAGAAATCAGAGTTGTAAGCTGCCAGACCCAAGTTCAAATCCTGCCTCTGATACTTGGCAGCTTTTTAACTGGGAAAGTCACAAGCTTTCTGGGTCTCAGTTTCCACATCTGAGGAGTGGGGGGGGGGGATTAGACCTTTAAGGGATCACCTTTAAGGTTCCATCCAGCTAGCCCTAAACTTATGATCTTATTCTATAAGCCTAGGGTCAAATACAATTTAACAATTCCTCATACTTTTAGGTCAAATTTGGAATTCTTAGCTGGAAGGGATTCAAGGGTAGATGATTAGGCCTATAATCAAAACTTCTACAAAAATGTAGTATCTGTGTTTCTGCACCATTCATTAGCTCTTTCACCTTTTATAATCTGGTTTCCTTTCTCACCTTTCTACCCTAAGAATTCTCTCTGTATTCAGGCTATATTTATCACAAAATCATTTTTTCTATCCTGAACCTTTCTTGAAGACTCTGTGGTATTTAATTCTTAAGACCAGTACCACCTTTAATATAACTTTTTCCCACTTTATTATTGTTTAGTCGTTTTTTAGTCATATCCTACTCTTCTTACCCCTCTTTAGTGTTTTCATGAGCAGAGATACTGGAGTGGTTTACTATTTTCTTCTCCAGGTCATTTTATAGATGAGGAAAGTGAGATAAACAGGGTTAAGTGACTTGCCCAGAATCACACAACTAGTAAGTATCTGAGGCCATATTGAATTTAGGAACAGGAGTCTTCCTGACTTCAAACCCACTTAACTGCCCATTTTTCCTCCCTTTACTTCACAAATATTACACATTGAAGTTCCTTCAACCTCTGTGACTCCCCTTTCTCTGTCTTTTTGGTGGATCCTCAACCTCTTCCTACCCTCTAAATATGAGTTGTCCTCATGGCTCTCTCCATGGTCTTCTTTCTCAACCTATACTCTCCCTTCATGATTTCATCCATTCCTAAGACTTCAATTATCACCTCCATTCAGAGTAGCCCATCAAAAAGAATCTTTTAAAGGATCAACTTGCTATGGGCTAGACACTGTGGGAAACACTAAGGGTACAAAGATAAAGCTAAAACAGTCCCTCTTCAAAGAGCTTACATTGAAATGGGAGAGAAAACATAATTAGATACATATATGCACACATATAAATATATTCAAAAATAGCAGGTGCTGCACAAAGAAGTTTGGGGAGGAAAGGAATTTGTTGCTGAAGATATCAGAAAATGCTACATAGAAAAAGTAGATGTTACTTGAGTTATTATTAAAGGAAACCAAGGATTCTAAGAGGCAGAGATAAGGAAAGAAAGCATTCTGCACATGGTAGATATTCTGTGGGGGAGGGGGAGAAAGCACAGAGATAGAAGATGGAAAAAATATCATATATGAAAAACAGAAAGTAGATGAATATGGGAGAGAGAGAGAGAGAGAGAGAGAGAGAGAGAGAGAGAGAGAGAGAGAGAGAGAGATGATATGTAAGATTATTAGAATTGTAGAAAGGGACCCGGTTGTGAAGAACTTTCAAGGTAAAACAAAATACTTTGTATTTATTCCTTTAGGTAATAATAGAGAGCCACTGGAGTTTATTGTGTAAATATGGTCAGATCTGTGCTTTAGAAAAACTATTTTGTTCATTACGTGGATGTGAGCAAGAGGCTTGAATTAAGACCTATCGGGAGGCTAAGAGGCGCAGGGGATAGAATGACAGATCTGAAGTCAAGAAGACTCGTCTTTTTTTAATTCAAATCTGGTCTCAAACATATACTAGCTGTGTAACCCTGGACAAGTCACTTGTTCCTTTTTGCCTCAGTTTCTTATCAGTAAAACAAGCTGGAGAAGGAAATGGGAAATCATTTTAATATCTTTGTCATAAAAATCCCATATCAGGTGACAAAGAGTCAGATATGACTGAAACAACTCAACAACTACAACAAAGTTGGAGGCTGATGAAGTAATCTGAACGAAAAGTGATGAGGGACTGAACTAGGGAGCTCTTAGAGTGATAGAAAGAAGGGGACTACATAAAAAGTGCACAAATAATAGAAAAATAAAAAACAACTTAGCAAATGACTGGACACATGAAGTGTGTGAGATCAGGTAGTTGAGAATGATATAATGCTGGTGCCTTCTTGACAGAAACAATAAAACAGGAGGTGGAACTCTCTTATTTTTTAATTTATACCGCTTATACTTAGAGGTCTAAAGGAATGACCTACTTCCCAAGTATCTCAGATGAAGCATCCATATATAGGGTCCCTCTACCTCACAGTTTTACAATTTTCATCGTCCAAATCCTCAGACTTACATGCCTGAAACTACTGGTGGGTACAACTGTAGCCAAAAGGAAACTATGTAGAAAAATACAAATGCCATTGCTACATCTGTACTGAATGAAATATTTGAACCCCTAATTCAAAACATATCAGAAAGTTGGAAATATATCCTTTTTAAATGTTTCTTGTTATAAAATCCCTGTCATTTATCTGACCATTATACCATACAAAGGTATATTAACAGCTGATAAATTATTCTATAATTCACACCATCACCCAAATGATAACACATAGATTGATGTAGAATTTGTTTTACCTAACTTTCATACACATATTAAATTAGATGACTATATAAATACAAATAGCATACTCACCTGTCACATAGAAGAGCATGAAGGTTTTATTTTTCTTTAATTCAATATTCTCATAATTGGAAGAGAATATAACAGTGGTTTAAAAAAAAGGTTTAATCAATCAGCAATTAAGTATCTGCATTATACCAGGCATCAAGGTATCATCTACATCAAGGATGCTCAAAAGAAATTATTACCAATTCCAAAATGGAGTAGTACTAAAAAAAATTAGATAAATTGGAGACAGATTTTGGAAAGTTTTGACTATCAAACTAAAGATTATTCTATGGGCATTGAAGAATCTTTTAAAGTAACCATTCCAGAGGCAGCTTAAGAGCCAAAGCTAGAGACAAATATCCTGGGTTCAAATATGGCCTCAGACATTTTCTAGCTATGTGACCCTGGCAAATCACTTAACTCCATTGCCTAGCCCTTACTGCTCTTCTTCCCTGGAACTAATACAGGTTTTAATTCTAAGGTGGAAAGTACAGTTTGAAAAAATATAAAGTAACAATTCCCCATTTGCTATTTTCCAGCATATAAATGTTTAAAAGATATAAACAAGCAGTCCCAAACAAGCAGATATATTAAATCTAGCCTTTACTGAATGAAACACAATGCAACATTATAATCAATAGAGGGCCATTGGAGAAGAAAATAAAATTAATTAATTAAAGACTAAACAATTCTAGTCTAAAGCATTGGTCATTGAACAAATATAGAAACAATAAATAATTTAATCATAGTAAATCACAACAATGTGACACCATATCACAATTTGAGGAATGTAACCAAAGCAGTCTTTGGAGGGAAATTTATATTTCTAAACATTTTCATCAATGAAAGAGAAAACAAATGAATAAATACAACATAAAAAAATTAAACCAATAAATTTTTACAACTCTAAAAAGGAAAATAGAAATCCTAAAAACCAAGTTAGTAAAACATGAACTAGTTTTTTAAAACTAATAAAATAAATATACAATTTACTAATCTCATTTTAATATGAAAAAACAAATGACCAGTTTCAAAAAATAAAAAATAATTCACAACTCTGAAAAAAGAAATAAAGGAAATTACTAGATGGGAAATCATTAATGGAGGGATGGGAATCTTCAGAATTTCTCTGATAAAGATCTCATATCTAGAATATATAAGGAATTTATTTAACTTTTTAAGACCAACAGTCATTTACCAATAAATAAATTGTCAAAAGATATGAATAGTTAGTTTCCAGAAAAAGAAACCCAAACTATCGACAAACATATGAAGAAATTCTCCAAACCATTAATAATTAGAGAAATGCAAATTAAAGCAACTCTGAGGTTCTCCCTCACCTCTTCCTGTATAAATTGAAAAAGATAACAAAAAATGAAAATGACCTATGGTGGAGAGGATATGGGAAAGCAGGTACATTGATATACTGTTGATAGATTTATAGATTGGTCCAACTATTCTAGAACTATGCCCCAAATGATACTGAATTGTGAATACTCTTTTACTCAATGATACTACTATATGGCCAATGCAACAAAGAGATCAAAGAAAGAAAAGAAAAAATGTGCATAAAAATATTGTTGGTCTCTTTTCATAATGGTAAAAAACTAGAACCTAAAGGGGTAAATTGGAGGACTGATGAATAAATTGTGATATGTCAAGATAAAAGAATATTCTTGTGCCATAAAAATAATGAAAAGGATAGTTTCGGGGAAATCTGATAAAATTTGTATAAACTAATGCTAGATGAAATGAACAGAACCAAGAGAACAATTTGTATGATAGTAAAAACATTATGAAGACAAATAACTGAAAGAGCTAAGAACTCTAAGCAATACAATGACCAACCACAATTCTAGAGGACCAGTGATTAAGCTTGCATCTTGCCTCCTGACAGATAACTGACAGACAAGATAATTAGACATATGATATACAATTAGGCATTTTGGAGTCTGACTAATTTAAGTATTTTTTTTGCTTGACCATGCATATTTGATTTATGGGTTTTCATTTTTTTAGGACACAGGAAAGGTTAAGAATTGGGCTTCCCCCTAAAAAGATGAGAAAAGATATAAGGAATCATAGGCAACAGGGTAACTTTGAATGTCACATATTAAACGTTCTTATATACTTAAAAAAGGAAAGTAAGCTCTCTATATAATAGAGTTGCTTTTTCAGATACAATCCTTTCCTTCTATTCCAAAACATAAATGGGAAAGCTCTTTTTATTTAATATTAATTTTCAGATTTTTCAAAAAAAGGAAAACAATAGAACAGTTCCAAAAGAATTGCTAAATATTAAAAATCACGTGAAAGAATGTTCCAAATCACTAGTAATAAGAGAAACACAAATTCAAACAACTCTGGAATTTCACCTCAAACTCAGCAAATTGTCATAGATGACAAAAGATCATATTGGAAGGGTTCTGAGAAAATGCAAACATATTAATGCAAAATGGGTAGAGCTTCAGAATGATGAAACCATTCTGCATAGCAGTACAGAATTAGGAAAATAAAATACATAAAATATTCAAACCTTTGACCCAAAGATTCCATTGATAGGCACTAAGAGCATCATTGACTACTAATAGTAGTAATTGCAGTAATAAAATGATGATGATGATGTCTTTATATTTACCAACTTATATAAATATATATATATATATATATACTATTATGGCAGCAAAGAACTAAAAATTTAGTAGATGTTCATATGATGGGAACTTGCTAAACAAATTGTGATTCATTTATGGAATATTAGTGTGCTCTAAGAAATTACACATATGATTACTATAGAAAAGTATGGAAAGACATATGATATGATTCAAAATGAAGTAAGCAAAGCTGCAAAATGAAATACACAGGAAAATGAAAACTAAATGCTGCAAAATTGCAAAGAACAAGCTTGGCTCCAAAAAAGAGATATGAAAAAAAGTCTCCCCCCCCCAACTCCTTTGCAAACATTGTGAAATATTTTCGTAAGATTTTTAATATGTTGATTGGTCTTTTAGGGAGTTTGAATTTGTTCCTCTTTTTTAATGTAATCTTTGTAATAAGGAATGTTTTGGAGGGAGGAAAAAAGAGAGATATAATGTAAAATGTAAGTGATATGAAAACATGAGATACCAATAAAAATCTATTTAAAAATATAAAGAGATCCATTTCTTTTTTCTTTCCCTCTACTCTTTCCCTTTCCATCTTCTCTGATCCTGAGGCCAGAGTTCAAGAATTATTTGTACGGGGCAGTATTTAGAATAGGAAAGCTCATACATAGAAAAGTTTTAATGGACAGGTCTTCACTTTCCCATTCCCTTTTTCCCTTCCTTAAGCCCTGGCCAATGGAATAAAATAATAATAGATTCTTTTACCATTCTAGTACAGAAAATGTATTCAAAGATTTCAGTATGAATCCTACATACAAAATAAGAAGGAAGAAAGGAGAGGGGAGCATTTAAGTACCTGTTTTGTGCTAGACATTGTAAAACACTTTACAAATATTATCTCATTTGATCTTCAAAACAACACTAGGAGGCAGGTGCTACTATTATCTCCATTTTATAGATGGGGAAACTAAGGCACTCAGAAGTGACTTGCCCACAGTTAGCTAGTATTTGAAGTCATATTTTAAGTTGGGTCTTCCTTGCATGCTCAATACTTGATCTAATATGCCACTTAGCAGCTTCAGAAAACATGTTTCAACTGAAACTATTGCCAAATTAGAAAAATGCCTTTTACCATCTGTGAAGGTCTTCTAGTGAATTTTGATGTCTGTTTAATTCTTTCTCATTTAAGGAGAATTTTTCTAAAGTATCAGTAGCAAATCCTAACTGAATAAATTGGCAAATTAGAATTTTGTGTTCCATTTCTAGAGAAGGGTTGGAAAATATTGGAGAGAGAGAGAGAGAGAAGAGAAGAGGAGAGGAGAGGAGAGGAGAGGAGAGGAGAGGAGAGGAGAGGAGAGGAGAGGAGAGGAGAGGAGAGGAGAGGAGAGGAGAGAAGTCAGTTGACATACCATTTTCTAGAAGCAATAGCAATATTGATTCAATTACTGTTCCCAGGAAAAGAGGTAGAAAGGTAATGAAAGAGAGGTAATAATTAACTTAATAATGTAAGCATTCAGAAAAATGTATTGTGTAAAGTATGATCAGAGGTCTAAAGTTGGCTAGTAATTCACTCTCAACAATCAAGACAGCATGGCCCCAATATGTGAATTCCAGTGGGAAGGTTGCATGTTGGCTGGGTAGGTCTATGATCCTTCTTCACTGCCCAATCTGAACTTCTCCATTACTGTCAAGGGCAACCAGTATCCTTCTAATCACCCAGTCTCGTAACCTAGGTGTCATCTTTGACTCTTNGGAAGGAAGGAAGGAAGGAAGGAAGGAAGGAAGGAAAGAACATTTCTACTGCAAAGTGCTCCAGGAAAGAATTGAGGAATCCTACATGATTTAAAATTTATTTATTTTAAATAAATTGAATCCCTTTAATATCATTTACAGTTCAGGCACACTAAACAGCAAAACAAAAACAAATCATCAAAAAGTTTCAACCAATCATAAAATGAGTGAAATTCATATAGTCAAAGACCCAAAAGACAGAGCTACAAAAACAAGTGTCAATACTGTTGTTAGCTAATTTCCACTATATCTTAGGAAGATGGAAGTGAGAGGTTAGAGGAAGGTTGCATTTGGGAGCCAGCCCAGGCTGATGACATGAAGCAAGAGGGAGCTTACTTGGATATAGAATATGAGGACTGGAAAAATGGAAAGAGTGGTATAGGGGAGGCTATAATATGAAGGCCTGAGAAGTTCATATAACATTTGAATCAGAAACACTGAATCTCACCCTGGAGTAGTGGTACATTTGAAGTATCTTATATGCTTATATTGCTTTGAAGCAAGTCTTCATTGCCAAAGGCATTTTAATGGCCAAATCAGAGAAAAAGATTATGAAGATTTGCTTGGGGGAAAAGGGGAGGAGAGTGAGGAAGAAGTGACACCCAGTAAAATATTTCTTTGGAGAGAATTAAGTAACTAAGTGGATAGAGTATTGGACTCAGGACAAATTGAGTTTGAATATTGCCTCAGATGCTTTCTAGCTGTGTACACCTCATCAAGTTATTTAGCCTCTCTCAGACTCATTTTCCTCATCTATGAAAGGGGCAACACATTAGCACTAGTCTTACAGAGTTGTGAGAATCAAACAATCCCAAACTCCAAGTACCTTAAGCAACTCTTAAGGCTTGTGTACCATGTTTTGATGAGTCCACTCTGTATGGAGATAAGGAACAATTCCCATACTCTGAGGAATTCACAAATCATTTTTGTAAAAAGATAACTTAGTTTCAAACATCATCTTGGAAATTATAATGATTAGACTCCAATGTGAAACAATCAGACAGAAAATCTATTTATTAACCAACTCTACTCAATGACAAAAGGTGATAAAAATCTAAAGCCACTAGGAGGTAGATATGAGGATTTTAAAAGCAAATACATACTCTTCCCATGACTATGTAGGGATATAAAAAGATTTAATAATGATGCTAAAATGGCAGAATTTGTTGATTGCTAAGAACCATCGATTCATTTTTATTTTTACAGTTGTTGTCTTCAGTCCAACACAGGTTGTCTTGAGCCCAACACTTTATTTTTAGAGCTAGATTTAATTTTTAAAAAATTTTATGCTATCCATGTTGAGTTCTATTCACTTGGAGAGGAAAAACAAGTATGTTTTTCAGCTAGGTTTTTTTTCCCTGGACTTTTTGGGAACTCATTAAAATAATACAGAAAAAGAAAAAGAAACCCACAGCTTTGTTGAAAGATTCCAAAACTGGAAATATATGCATAGTAGTCCTGAATAAAGAATGTATTCTTGCCTTTTAAAAAACTATTTATTTTGGAAATAAAATGATGGGTGTTTAAAAAGAGAGCCTTCACAATATGATTCCCTGTCTTTTGACAAACATGCTCCCTTCTTAGACCTGCCAGTATTTTTGCTCAAACTGGGAGGCATTAAGTGAGGTTGAAGAGGCCAACTCAAGAGGCTTGATTTTATTCTCAGGTTGAACACAGTTCACCAGCAACAATAATGCTTTTCAATTTATCACCTCAGAAACAGCATTACATGGCAGCTGTACTAAAGTTACACTTTAAAATATTTGTTTACAGCTAACTAGTGGTACCTCTCCATCTCTTCTTCCCCTGGCTCACGAGGCAGACCACCTCCCCTCACTACCTTATATAAAATAACAATAAATGTCAAAAAAACACACACATAATCTGATGATTCCCTTTTAGTTTCTTTTCCCCAAAAAACAGCTCAATACAATGAAGCATACTATTTTAGATACCTTGAGATTTGAATTTTTTTTCCTTTCTCTTTCTCTTCTATATTTTAAAGCAATTCTTTAATTATATTATCATCATTCTCTTCTGCAAAACAACTCATGAAGCATCTAATGCATTTGATCTCCCAAATAAGCCAAAAAAGATGGAGGGATAAAGTTTATTGTACACATTTAACATTTTCCCAAACCCTTCTTTCTCAGGGAGCAGATTGAAGCTACACTTGACATGTTCCAATCTGATCTGGATTTGTAAGTGAAAACCACAAATAGTGATCTTTAGCGTTCAAACGCTTCCTAAAAGGCCCAAACTATAAACTTCACAGTAAAAGGTAGCTTATTCCATCACTCCTAGGAACCATAATAATACTAACAGTTATTGCTGTATCTTAAGTTCCCACTAGTTTTAAGTTTCCACTAGTCCTTCTGACCCTTCCAGAAAGGAAATTATTTGATAGGGCAGCACAACTTACAAAGGGAAATAGAATAGTATTTATTCTTTTTTCCTTTTTGGGTAGATCAAGATCCCCAGAATTTTCTCCTCAAAACAAGGAATTGGTAATTCTAAAGTTAGAATTTGTGAGGGGTTTGTCTAAAAGTAGGTCAAAGATTTTTCAAAGCAAGGGAAATAGGTGTATAGACATGTGAATGGTAGAAGATTCTGACTCACACACACAAACACACAGTACAAGATAGGTTCTGTTCCCAGTTCTCCCAGCCCAAAGCAAAACAAATCAAGCAGAACCATATAATTTATTGCACCAAACTGAAATTGCCCCCACCCACTTAAAAAATCTGGCATCATTTCAAGGCAATAGCAGCCTGTAGCCCTGGCAGCATTCAGTCAACGTGGGTGATCTGTGTGACATGTGGCAAAAATATAGAACTCATCAAATTTAATAAAACAAAGTTCCATACAATATTGGAAGGCTCCTCTCAACAAAGACTTGGAGGGGTTACTACAGTCTGTCCCTAGACTTTCAAGAGAAACAACCCCCTCAGAGTCCAAAGCATCCTCACCACTCAGATGTACTGACAGAGAACCCAGCTGCCTCATGGAGCCATATTAGGTAGGGAGAGCCAAGAATAAACTTGGGTGAAGCGAATTCAGTGTTCCCAAGTAAGGGAAGTGACAAGAACAGCAATAAGGAAAAGCTACCACAGGGGACAGATGAATTCTTTAAGTGAGTTTGTTTTTCTTCCACTCTGTCCAGTGATGGCTCCATTTGTCTTCCATTACATGCTAAAGGTGCCCTCTGCTGTCTACCCATCGAAGTACATCACCACGGTAGAGCTTTCCCGCAGTCTGGCAGCCGAGAATCACAGAATCTCAGTTTTGGAAGAGACCCCTGAGGTTACCTATATCCAGCCTCTCTCTGAATATCCCTTCATAACAAACAAAGGGTCTCCATTTGCCTAAGACAGTTGCCATCATCAACCCAGGGAGAGAAGAGGGCAGAGAACACAATGTCGTGGCATAAAGCTTTCTGGACTGATCTTAAAAAAAAAAAAAAAAAAAAAAAAAAAAGCAACATTTGGACATTTTCTATTGATTTCCTCTCCCCATACTCCTCACTTTCAGCTACCTTATACTTGTGGTCTTCCCCCATTAGACTGTAAACTCCTTGGGGGTACGGAGGGTCTTTCTTTTGGCTTTTACTCATATCCTAGTGTTTGACACAAAGCAAGCACTTAACAAATGCTTGGTGACTTAAGTAGAATGGTATAGAATAACTGAGAAGGTATGACCAAAATGCAGAAAGGAAGGGCTAACAATAGCAAAAGTTTCCCCAAATTCTTCAACAAAGGGTTTCCCTCTGAATCTTCCTTTTAACCTAATTCTTTGAGAATAGATGTTTTAGAAAGGAAGCACTTAACACATGTTTGTTGACTTATATAGAATGTATAGAATAACTGAGAAGGTATGACCAAAACACAGAAAGGAAGGGCTAACAATAACAAAAGTTTCCCCAACTTCTTCAATAAAAGCGTTTCCCTCTGAATCTTCCTTTTACCTTAATTTTTTGAGAATAGATGTTTTAGAAAGAAATACAGGACAGCTGGTTAGCTCAGTGTGCAGAGAGCAAGGACTGGAGATGAAAAGTCCTATCCTCAGATATTTCTTGGCTTTGTGATCCTGGGCAAGTCACTTAATTCCAGTTGCCTAGCCCTTAAAGCTCTTTTGCCTTGGAAGCAATACTTTATATCAGTTCTAAGAAAGAAGGTTGAGGTTATAAAAAAAGAAAGAAATATCCCACTGTGTCTGCCTCTCCATCCTTTATTTCAAATGGATGCTTACTAGGTCATCATCATCAATAGCTAATATTTTTATAGGTCATTATTAATTTATCTAATTAACACATAATATATAATATATAGTAAATCTAATTTATGATAATATTAAGGTTTCCAAGGTGCTTTACACATCCAACTCGTTTTCTTATAAGAGGCAAGTAGGTGGCACAGGGGATAGAGGACCGGGCTCAGAATCAGGAAGAACTGTATTCAAAAGTGGTCTTAGACTTTTATTAGCTACATGACCCTGAGCAAATTATCTAATCTCTATAAGTCTCAGTTTTCTCATTTGCAAAATGAGAAAAATCATAGCATCTACTTCTCGAGGTTGTTATAAGGATAAAACAAAATATTTTGTTATGATAAGTAAAATAGTATAAATTGGTATAGTGTTAAATTAAGGGCTTTGTATATCTTAAAATACCATATAAATGCTAGCCATTATTTTCTTCCATATCATATTGTATCCCATGGGAAATATTCCCCCATTATAGATGAGGAAACTGTCTCAGGGGGACTGGGAAAATCACTTTAACCTCAATGAAAATCAGAGGCAGTATCTGACCCCCTCTTCCTAATACTGCATGAGTACTCTATCTACCATTTAGAAATCCCTTCCATATCTGATGTTCTATGCTTCTAAGAATCATTTTTGTGAAGTAAGTAGCATTCTCTCTCAAGTGTAATGAGTCTAAGTTTTCAGATCTTGAGTTTATGACTTAAGAGCTTGCAGTTCTATAGAACAACATCTTCAGACTGTTCCTTTCATTGGTGTGGGGAGTTTCTAATTAGGAAATTCCTCCACCAAACCACATTATATCATCTCTGAAACTTAGTGTCTTAGAGATTTTACTCGAGGCACCGAGAAATTAAGGGTCTTGCCCAGGACCACACTGTCAGGATTTTTCAGGGGTTCAACTCAAATTTTGGTCTGTCAAACTCCAGGGACAACTCTCTGCATCACACTGAGGTTTATAAAATATAGACCTCATAGCCCCCCAAAATCCACGTTTCCAGACAGGTGGACTGAATACCATTGAAACATTTCTTTTTTCCTCTAAAGATTCAAGGCTGTCTCTAAAGCTCAGCTACAGAGAGGGGACTATCTAGAGGGAAGCGTATCACTGGAACTATGTGTGTATGTTTTTGTGAAAATGTATGTATATATGTCAGTGGAGTCTTTCAATGACCTTGTATTGTACAAATTATTCTCAGAACTCTGAGAAAGCTGTTGAATTTTGAATGTAAAAAAAGCTGTCATAAACTAGGAAGCTAGAGATACCAGAACTGGTGTATGACAATGGGACAAACATAATTGATGAGTTTATGGAAAAAAGATGAGAATTTGGTTGCACATTAGAAGGTAAGTGAGTTAGAGAGGATCTGGTGTCCAAAGCCAGAAATATAGAGAAGTAAAAGAGCAGATTTGAAAATTGCATCAATTAACTTTGAAGCTGAAAGTGATGCATATTACTGCTGTTGGAGGATAGGTCTAGCTGAGCAGAGAAACAAATGGGAAACAGAATCAGAGAAGTCCTCAGCAGATCAGTTAGTTTTCCTGAGTGCTATGCTAGTGATGGAGAACCTTTTTGAGACTTAGCACCCAAACTGCACCCTCACGCCTCATGTGAGCCACCCCTTTACCCCAGAGAGGGGAGGGAGGAAGCACTCCCCTTGGGATACTGGGCAGAGGGACAGGTAATGAGAGAAATGTCCTCAGGTTGGGTAGAGAGGAGGAAAGGAGCAACCTCTTCTGGGTTGCCATAGGTTTGCCAACCACAACGCTATTCCCTTCACTATGCAGTGAAGCATAACTCAGATCAGCTCAACATAGCATTAGATACATCCGTAAAATCCAGAAGTTCCATTCATCAAGAACTTTTATGGATACTTCCTGGGATGTAAAGAGGACACCACAGTTTACAATTCCAGGCTTGTGAGTGATCCTGGGTACGTGGATTTTCATCACTCATGTGCCTTCTTGGCAAGTTTCTACAGGTATTTATAGATGAGTACTTTAGTTGAAGAGTATGCCTGACCCAAGTTTATGTGTATATTTGTTATTTCTGCCTTTGCTTAAATAGAGGAATATCTGTGATGTTATTATAATTAATTTTTCTTTATCAAAATTTCAAGTAAATAGTATGTTTAATATTTGAAATTGTCATTATAAAGAGTGACTGGATTTATGCAAATGGAAAAACATTGGTAGAGAGACTCAAAAGTAAGAGTGACAAGTAGGGGAAGTATATTATCTCACAACAGAGTTACCCCTAGGATCCTTGGAGAATTTGAAAGTAATCTCATCTTTTTCTGGGAATATATCTCGACCTGATTATGTGAGAACAACTTGGAATAAGCAAACCAACCTATATAGCTAGGTGAGAAGTATAGGGCACTTCAATGGAATTAGTAATAATAAAAATAATAGCATTTGTAATAATAAAATGTAAAAAAATAATAGCACTTTAAGCTTTACACTATATAAATGTTATCTTGTTTTATCTCCCAACAACCTTGAATTAAAAGAATTGTTTTATTATCCCATTTCCTCTAGATGAGGAAACTGAAGCAGACTGAAGTGACTCACCCAGGGTCATAAACCTCTATAATTAGGAAATTAGAAAGATATTGATTAGGTTTGATAAAATAAGGAATTTTGTAGGGTTTTCCCAGAGACTGCAGAGTGGCTGAGGCAGAAGGAATTCTGTGCATGAGCTTGGAACTTGGAATAACATCCTTCTATACTTCAATACTACATCTTGTAAGTCTCTAAGGCTAGATTTAAACTCAGGTTTCCTGACTCCAAGTACAATACTCTTCACATAGTCATAGACACCTCATGTATATGTTGCACTTGAAAAGCCTTTAACTCAAGTCTAATATACTCTCAATCTATGTCTCACCTCCCTTTATCAGCTAAATCCTGGGAAAAGCTGTCTTGATCGTTTACTTCTCACTTCACTTCTCACTCATTCCTCCATCCTTTGTAATTTAGTATATGACTTTAACACTTAACTGAAATTGTTTTCTCCAGAGTTATTAACAATAAATTGCTCAATTTGTTATTCTTTTCCCAGCTCTCATCCTTCTTCACCTACTTCTGCATTTGATATTGTTGACAATCTTTCTATGCTCTGGGTTTTCATGTAATTACTACCTCTTTGTTCTCCTCCTCTCCATCTGATGACTTCTACTCTTTCTCTTTTGCTGAAAAAGGTTTATCATTCATGTAACGTCCTCCCACTGTGGCTACTCACCAAATTTCTGCCCATGGCCATCTTTCTTTCTTTCTTTATAGTATTTCTCCTTTACTTGATGACCTCAACAACTCCAATGAGTCTAATTATTATCTTTAAGCAAATGATTTGTACATCTATAGCCCCAATCTCTTTCCTGAGCTTCAGCATTGCATCCCAAGCGCCTATTGGAATTTAACATTATACCTCTTGGACACATCACCCAATCAACACCTCCAAAAATATATTTATTATTGTCCTTCAAAAATCTACCCTTTTACTAATCAGCCACAATGAAACAACCCTGTACCTTGACCCCCAACATCATGGTGTCATTGGTCCTCTTTGATAATGAAGAACAAACAACAAAAAAAGATACTGCTATTCTTTCCATCTCTCTAGCTTATAATCTTAGCAACATCCTCAATCTTTCATTCTTCCTCATCCTACATCTCCAGTTCATTTACCCAGCATAATATTCAACATTTCACTCTTTCTCACTCCATATACCCAATCATTTGCCAAAAACTAGCTGGTTCTACTTTCGTAAAAATAGGACTTCTTTCTACTCACAGAGTTGTCACCTTATTTCAAACACTCATGGCCTCTTACCTAAGTTTTTGCAGTGACCTGTTAACTGATCTCCCAATCAGACCTTTCTCCATTCTTGGTCAAAATGATCTCCTTAAGCATGGATCTGACCATATCACACATTTACTTAATAAACTGCCTCTAGCATAAAATATAAACTCTTTTATTTACTTTTTTAAACCCTTTATAACCTGACTTCAAACTATCGTTTCTTTTTTTCTTTTTTACATGATTCATGTTTTTACTTTCCTCTTCACCCCTCTTTCATTCTTATGTGTTATTTCCCTCCTACACTATATGATCCAGCCAAATTGGCCTTCTCTCTGTTCCTCCATGGTAGTCCATATCCTTCCTCATGACTGAAATTCATTCTAATAAAATCCTTCTTTTCCTTCAAGATACAGTTTAAACACCATCTTCCTCCAAAAGTCTTGTCTCAACCTTCCAGTGGTTTATGTCCTCCCTCCCTAGTAATTATATATTTAACTACCTTGTACTCATTCCCTATATATTCCTTTTATTTATACTGAAATGTGTGTACATGATGTCTCTCCCAAAAGAATATAAGCTCTTTGAAGGTCATTTCATTCTTTGTATTTCTAAGACACAGAAAAGATCCTGGCACATCATAGGCACTTAATAAATCCTCATGTTGTTTGATTGAAGTAGGACTTGGTACTTACCGCTTGACTGGAAAAGGAAAGAGAGTGATGGTAAATAGGGCTAACACATGGCCATGCCTGTTTTTTCGCCATTGTTGGCATTAGTCGTGCTGTTGGGTTTAACCTCTAGAATATGTGAATAGTATCTTTTTTTTCAGTGCTAGGGCTGTAGAAGTGGACAGGCATTTAAGGAAGGTGCTTGTGGAGGCTATATTCCTGCATTCATGGATGATACAACAACTTCAATGTTTGTCCATTACTGGAAGATTGTCAAAATATCATCAGCAAAAAAAAATTAGTTAAATTAAAATTTAATTTAATTTAAAAATAAAGTAAAATAAAAGGTATTGAAAATATTAACATTAAAAATATCATTGGTAATAGTTATATCCAGCCATATGCAATATCCGTATGGTTGCTCATTTGTGGGCTGGTTCTTGGGTCCAAATCAAATTTGTGGAGTCCTGAATTAAAGATATTTCACACATATCTCAAGCAGATGAAGAAGGATTTGAGAACATGAGGTTTTCCCAGCTCCCTGAAATCATAACAATGTAATGATTATCTACTCAATCTATTACAAGGCCATTAAATTAAAATTCTAGGTATAGGTATTACAGCACTGCCACTCTCCCTCCATAAGGCCTTTCTTCATCTCCATAGTAGCTAGTGCCTTACCCAACTCCAAACCCAGAAAATTCCCTTGAATTTATTTTTAGATAATTTGTATTTGTAACATTATAATATTTATATATATATATATACATATATAATCTCTCAATAGAATGCAAGTTCCTTGAGGATAGGAATTTCATTTTTGTCTTTGAACTCCTAATGTCCCACACAGTTCATGGCATAAAGTAGGAACTTAACAAATGCTTGTTGATGGGTTAATTAATTGGAAAATAATTTATGAACCCACTCTAAAAGCATCCTCTTTTTTTTAAGACCCAGAGATATATCACATAATAATATTTATGAATCAGAATAAACTAGCTCAGATGTGAGAATTGTGTGGCAATTCTACAGAGAAACAAAATTTTCTTGGTTAGATATATTTTTGGATGTAAGAATCCATGAGAGCAATGGACCAGTTTGTGACCTTTATATAGTATAGTGGGCAGCTAGATGGAGCAGTGTGTAGAGCACTGGAATATAATCAGGAACATTCATTTTCAAGAATTCAAATATGGATTCAGACACTTATGAGCTATTGTCCCTGGGCAAGTCACTTAACCCTGTTTTCCTCAGGTCCTCATCTATAAAACGAGCTGGAGAAGGAAATGGCAAACCACTCTAGTGTCTCTGCCAAGAAAACCCCAATTGGGGTCACGAAGAGTCAGCCACAACCAAAACTAGTGAACAACAACAACAACAACATATAGTACAGCATAGCCTGGAAACTTAGTATATATTTAGTTATAATTAAAATATAGGATAGACCTAATTATAATTAAAGAATAGAAAACTATTTTTACTGTTATCATTCCAGCAAAGTAATAATGAAAAGTCCACAAGAAGAAAATCAGTCCACTGTACTAAAACTAACTGTGCATTATGGGTTTGTGTGCATGAGCTCAGAAGTTTGGGGGCTGATACTTCATCTCCAGAACTATGTCTATGACCTCAACAAGCCTCTGCCAGGTGGACAATGGAGCCTTGACTATGGACTTAAGATCTGAACCATTAAGGATACCACAGGCAGGCTTAACCGCTGTCTAAAGCAGAACAGCTGTTCTTTAAGATTTTTTTTTTCATTTCATTAAAAAGATGTTTGACTTCTGATTTTGGAAAAGAATGTTGGGCCTCCCTCCTTTCCTTGGGGTTGTGAGGGACCGTGGATGCAGAGTTAAATATGCTGTCAGATATGGACATACTGTCAGTTGGTTTTGCTCAAATATGTTTCTTTTTTACAAAGGAAACTAACAAGGGAATATATCTGAAAATGACTGTAAAAACAAAAGGCATGAATAAGACCTTAAAAGAAAAGAATGCTGGGAAGGTCATGCCCAAGATATGAATTCTAATTGGACTGCCAGAACCATGAAAAGAAATAATTTTAATGTTAGGTTATGACAGCTTTTTTCTATTAGTGTCAGTTTCTTAGACCCAGGTTGCATGAGAATTTTTAAAACCAAAATAATGACAAAAATAACAAAAGAAAAAATTTAAGTAGCTTTCTTTGTAACTATTGTTTCTTCATCAAAAACATCAAAATGAGTTGCTTCCATAGGTAACATTCTTCTAAGGAGCTTATTCTCAGGGGTCCTGATTCTTCCTGAGGAGTGTACATGGTCAAGTTTGATGCACTGAGAAAAGAAACTTCTTAGTCAAAAAAAAAGCCTCAAAATTTTAGGCTAAGCAGGAAGAGATTTCACACACACACACACACACACACACACACATACACGATAATGGTAAAGAGTTTATTTTTGACTAATAAGAGACTTGCTAATAGAAACTCTATGCTAACAGCTGTCAGCACATGAACTAAATGTTCCTAAGCTCTAAGAGAGTTTACTCTGTCCCTGTAGAATACATTTCTAAGAGGCAGTCTTTTGTCCTTTTCTAATTATCTATATCCTACCTCCCTATTTTGCACAGCATGCTTCCTCCTCATATCTCTTCTCTCTTCCTCTCTAATTTGTCCATCCCTTTCACTAGATCATTTCATCTTTTAGCCTCGTACACCTCCCCAACTGTCCTAGTCATCTTCTTCCCAACTCCCCTTTCCTTATACTTCCCGCAATAAGGTGATTTGATCTCATCTCTTCTCCCTTGACTTGAAACTATAATTTCAAACTTAGAAATGAAACTCAGAAGCTGAATCAGGATAAGATGTAGCAGATATAACTGGACTAAAAGGTGCCCATAAGATCAAAACCATCCACAATGTAGATTATTCCTATTGATATACAAATATATAACCAAAACCAAAAATTACAGTGTTACAGTTTCTTAATAATAAAATTTGTCTACTGTGGGAAGGGCACTGGGAGCCAAGGAATCTTTAGTGCCATCTTTGCCACAAATTAGCTATATGATCTTGGATAAGTCATTTGGTATTTCTAGGCTTCAATTTCTTCATTTGTCATATGAATATATAGGGTTACACACCATAAGATCTAAAATCTATTATTTAGAATAAATAATTCTAAATGTTTATGATCTATTATGCTATGAACTAACAATCATATCTTTATGCATTCTACAAAGAAATAAAATGTATTAACCATTAGTTCTCATAGGTCTCTAGAACAATTCAAAACTTTAGAACCATTTGTTGTGGTGGTCTGTTGTCAAATATTTCTGATTCTTTGTGACCCCACTGACCATTCTAACCATGAGGTTTTCTTAACAAATATAGTCAAGCAGCTTGCCATTTCCTTCTTCAATGGATTAAGGCAAAGAAAGATTAATTGCCTTACCCAGGTTTGCATAGCTAGAGTATGAAGCCAGATTTGAAGTCAGATCTTCCTGGGTTCAGTGCTCTATCCCCTGATTAACCTAGGTGAATAGAAAGTAAGTGATTTTCCCAAGTATGTGTCTAAAGCTGGATTTGAATTTGGGCCTTCCTGATTCCAGACCCAACACTCTATCCACTGAGCTATCTAGTTGTCCCAAATACCATAAGTTCTTCATTTTTAGATGCCAGATACAACTTAGGCTTAGTTCATTTCAATGCACTTGGACCACGTGTTCAATTATCTTCTCTATTCAGATAACTTCCAAATCTACTTATCTAGCCCTAATTTCTCTATCCAGTTTTCATTTTGAATCAAAAACTGCCTGTTGGACATCTCAATCTGGATATGCCATAGGCATTATAAATTTAAGAAGTCCAAAACAAAATTCATCTTCTTCTCCTCCCTAAAACCACTACATTTCCAAACAGCCCTATTTCTTTTGGAAGCAAGATCCTTTCAAAATGCTAATGTCAAAGTCATCCTTGGTTTGTCATTCTCCCCTCACACTCTTCCTCCCAATATCTAATTGTTTGCCAAATTTTATAGATTCTGTCTCCATAGTTTCTCTGATCTCTATCACCATTTATCTACTTACATGAGAGCCACTTTAATTCTAGATCTTCATCCCCTCTAGATTATTATGAGAGTCTTCCAATAGGTCTCTTTACTTCTGGTAACTCATCTTTCCCATTTATCTTTCACAGAGTTTTCAAAATAACTTTTTCAAGGCATAGGTCTGACCATGTCATTCCCCAGCTCACAAAGTATCAGGGACTACTTTTTGCCCTGGGACAAGATACAATTCCCTAGCCTAGCTATTAAAGTACTTCATAATTTGACAAAAACCTACTTTTCCAAATATTTTCTATTATTTTCCTCTCATCTTCGTTGAAATGAAAACTACATCTCAGAGCTTTGTTCACGCTGTTGTCCATGCCTGGAATGAACTTCCTCTTCACGTATGTTTCTCTCAATCTTTATCTTCTTTCAAAGCTTAGTTCTGGTGGCACCTTCTCTGCAAAGCTTTCCCTCAGTGAGTTTTCTTTTCTATCTAAAATTCTCTAAGTACATTTCCTTACTCTCCTTTGACAAATCTTGATTTTTTTTGAAGCACATATTCCATTCAGAAGACTGTAAAATGAGCATCACTTTCTATTGGTAACAATTGCTTCCCTGAGATACCTTTAATTGGGTGCAGAGCAAGGGGAGGTGTAACGCTTGTAGTAACTATGGAATTGATTTGGCCCAGCGTCCAGGCAAACCTTACCTTTTTGCCTTACATTTGAAAACTCTTTTGTCTACTTTCATTGTTCAGTCATTTCAACTATGTCCAACTCTCTATGACCTTATTTGGGATTTTCTTGGCAAAGATACTAGAGTGGTTTGCCATTTCCTTCTCCACTTTATTTTAAAAATGAAGAAACTGAGGCAAACAAATTAAGTGATGTGTCCTAGGCCACACAGCTAGTAAGTGTCTGAAGCCAGATTTGAACTCATGAAGATGGGTCTTCTTAACTTTAGACCTACCACTCTACAAACTATTTCACTTAGCTGCCCTGCCCTTGTGTATTTAGGAATTCCCCTAACATACATACATACATACATGCACAATCTTACTCTAAATATATAGCTGATATTGAGATTAATAGGAGAAGGAAAGAAGGCCACTCAAGGATGGTGAAAAAATATAGATGAAAAATCTTAATGAGTTCTTTCATAGGGCCACAGATTTAAAACTGGAAGGGCCATCAAAGTTAACTAGTCCAGTTTTCTTGTCTCACAGAGAAGTTGGGTAACTTGATCCAGATCACAAACAAAAAGGAAACAAAAAAGAAAGTGTTTCTTTCCTCAGAGTTTGCATTCTAGTTTGGAAAAACTAAATGTACAGTGAAATTAGGGACAAAATATCTACAAACTAAAGAAAAGATGTTTTTAAAAGATGGGGAAAGGAGTTAGCAGAGATGGGAATAATCAGAATAGGCTTCATAGAGGAGGAAGCATATGAACTGAACTTTAAAGGAGCCAGATTCTGTTGTCTTTTCCCAGCCTGACCTGATATCTATAATTCTCCAGCATAACATCTCAGAACAACTTCTTCAATCCAAGTGTCCCTACTTTTCTCATTATCTGCTAGAGATATAGATATATATAGACAATATCAAGGGAAAACACATCCTCATTAGTATTTGTCCCTAAACCTTAGTCTTTAACCAAGATAGAAATGCCACAATTAGAATATATAAAAAACTATTTACCCAAAACAACAGCTACAGGGTAGACTAGATGTGAAAGGACCAGATGTCTCCTTTAGTGGGCACAAAAATAAACGGTTCTAATTACACTATAGCCAAAGAAAAGGAGGAGAAAGAAAATAAGAGTTATAACATGAAAATGAAGATCTATGTGATGTCTAGTGGGAGGAAACAGGAGCTAGGAGTTATCATTCAAATATGCATGGGACCTTAATGGTCCAATGAAGCAAACATCCATGCTTGCCTTTCTTAAAAAGCAGGGCTCTACCTTAATCACTTTTCAGAAACTCCACTTCGTAAGGCAAGGTATGAAAAAAGGACCACGAGTCTCCTAAATCCAAAAGCAAAAATAATGCAATTCTCCTCAGTTTGACTTTACTATTATTTTTGTTTGCCTTTTAATTTAAATTCATGTTTGTGACTTGTAAATAAATGAATATACATGTAGTTATATTTTATGATTTAAGTTTATATTTGTGACTTACAAATAAGTAAACACACATGACTTAAATACAGATTTAAACAAAGAACAAAAGTAGGTGAAAGTTTCTTTTAGAGATTATAGCCAATAGTTAACCCTCTTGAAGGTGGCTTTCTTATACGTGCTTCATAAAAACATGGCTCTGTGAAAACTGGGTTCATTACTAATAAGAACTGATTTTCATCTTGAGCAAAAGATTCCTTTTCCTCACCTACACTCTGTTCCATTATTTATAGAAATAGTGACAGAAGATCATATTTTTAGGGCTGGAAGGAATCACAGATATCATTTAGTTCAACTGTCTTATTTTACACATGAGGTAATGGAAGTTCAGATAGGTTAAGTGATTTACGTAACTTCATAAAGCGATAAAGTATCAGAGTCCAGAATCAAACTCAAATCCTCTGATTCCAAATCCAGAATCTTTTCCATTTTACCATGACACCTTACTTGAAAGTCATTGAGGCTCATGGAAAGATGTTTAAGGCAGGGTTTCCTTAACTGAAGTGGCAGACAATTTTAAATAAGTCCTCAGATAGCCACAAATAGGGCAAAAATAGCATTTGATAGAAGAAGGAACCAAAGGATGAACTGAAGTCCTTTAGAAAAGAGGAAACACACAGATTAAAAAAATAAAAAGAATAAAATAAAATTAATTTTAAAAGGGCTTATGAAAAGCAGACATATACAGCTAGAGTCTGAGGAAGGACGCTGAGGATAAGGCACATTATTACCTAACAATGCTTCTCATAAAGGGGACTTTGGGGGCTAAATCTCTAGGGTTAATAAAGATTTGGTTAGAAAGTATTACATTGGGCTTTCCTATTTAAAGAAGAAATACAATGTGATCACCAAGATAGCTTAATGGTCACTTTCTTTAAATAATTTTCTTTTTTTAATGGGTGATTGTTAGTCATCTCTTTATTTTTTAATTATGTATTTATTTATTTGGAATATTTTTCCATGGTTAAATGATTCATGTTCTTTCTCTCCCGTTTTCCCTCCTCCCTCCCTGAGCTGATGATCAATTCCACTGGGTTATACATGTATCATTATTCAAAACTTATTTCCATATTGAAGTCAAAATCCCCAGTCGAACCTCATGATTGATTGTATGTTTTTCTTCTGTGTTTCTGCTCCCACAGTTCTTTCTCTGGATGTGGATTAAACAATTTTATAAAAGAAATTTTACAAGAAATCTTATGAAGTTTTACAGTCAAAAGAACCTTTAAAAAGGAATTATACATCAAATATTGAGCAAGCATAGCTAAATTCTCAAGATAAGAAACTAGAAAGCTCCTTCTCCTTCATTTCACTCCATGAATTAATTCTGGAAACTTTAATATATAGAACTTCATTCAGTAGCCCTAGCCCAAATGACTCCACATTTCTGCTGCAATAAACATAAGGAAAGTGTCTCATCTAGGACTACTTTCCCAATTCAGTACTCAGTTTATAAATTGAATCACTAGAGGGCTATCTATCTTGGCTTTTAATGTAATCTATAGATGCACATTTTTGCAGCTACAAATTATCATCTCCCTCTGGTGAGCTTATTTTTACAAGCTAATGGACACAATTATCTTACCAAAAACTATATATCGCCATAACAACAATAACTATAATAGTAGCTAGTATTTACACTTCAAGGTTTGCAAAGTGCTTACCTGTGTTCATTCATTTGATCCTCATAACAACCCTGGGAAGAAAGTACTATTATTATCCCCATTTTACAGATGAATAAATGAATATGTCATCAAAAAATAGTAGCTAGTCCAACCATTCTGGAGAACAGCTTGGAACTATGCCCAAAAAGCTATAAAGTTGTACATACCCTTTGATCTAGCAATACCATCGCTAGGTCTATATCTTAAAGAGATCAAAGAAAAGAGAAAAGGGCCTAACTACACAAAAATATTTATAGCAGCTCTTTTTGTTGTAGCAAAGAATTGGAAATTAAGGGGATATCCTTCAGCTGAGAAATATCTGAAGAAGTTGTGGTATATAATTCTAATGGGATATTGTTGTGCTATAGGAAATGATGAGCAGGAGAATTTTAGAAAAACCTGGAAAGATTTACATGAACTGATATAAGGTGGCATGAGCAGAACCAGAAGAACATTCTACATAGTAACAGTAATATTGTAAGAATAAGCAACTGGGAAACACCCTGATCAAGGCAATGATCCAACAAGATTCCAAAGGACACATACTAAAAAATGGTAACTGCCTCTAGAGAAAGAATTGATGAATGCACATAGAAGCATATATATTTTTCTGGTATTTTCTTTTTCAAAATGGCTAACAGGGAAATATGTTTTGTATGACTTTACATATATAATCAATATCAAATTGCTTGCCTTTTTAAGGAAATGAAAGGGATAAGTGGAAAGAAGATAATTTGGAACTCAAAAAAATTTTAAGTAAAATTTTTAAATTACATATAATGTTTTGTCTTTCCCACTTTTTCCTTCCTTTTTCTTTTAAAAAGTATTATTTGGGGACCAGCTAGATTGCCCAGTAGATTGAGAGTCAAGCCTAGAAATGGGAGGTCCTGGGTTCAAATCTGGCCTCAAACCCTTCCTAGTTATGTGAATCTAGGCAAGTCACTTTGCCCTTACTGCTCTTCTGCCTTGGAACCAATACACATTATTGATTCTCAGATGGAAGGTAAGGTTTTTTTTTTTAAATAAGAAAAAAATGTATCAAGAAAAAAACATCACAAGATATGGATCTTTGAAGAGGGGGGATACTGAGATAATGTTATAATTTTTACAACTATTTATATAAATATATCAATACAATTTTATTTAAAAAAGGAAAAAGCTTTAGACTTGAATAGTTAGCTGGAGACCCACCATTCCTACCTTTGTGACCACATACAAATTACTAAACTCAAAATTTCTCCATTTTCTCATTTATAAAATGTGGATAATATTTGTACTACCAACCTCACTCATTCTGAGGAAAATCCTTTGTAAAATTTAAAATATTACATAATTATAAATGATTAATGCAATAGAAGGGAGTAATAATTTAAAGGTCCCAAAGAAGAGAACCATCTGAAGTGAAGTCACAGATATACTATCTCTTCAGTCAGGGTACTAGAGAAACAAACATTAAACTGAATAAATAAAATGGATTTATGTTTATTAACACACATTCCTTTAAAATAAAGCATTGCTAATTTGCCCTAATTAGAAGGTAGGTCAATATTTCTTAAAAATTATTACATAATATAAGGCTGGAAAAGACTTTAAAGTCTAGTCTAATTCCCTCACTCTAGAAATAAGATAACTAAATCTAGGAGATGTTTTTGCTCACAAAAAAAAAAAAAAAAGTATTGTTTGTTACAGGACTAGGATTTGAACTCAGTTCCTCATTTCAAATTCATAGGTCTTATCTGGTTCCACCATGTTGCTGTTTGTTTGGTTTCTTAATCACTTTCAAGTACATATAATAATAGTGCTGAAAGGGGAAGAAGACAAGAGTACATACATCATATAGTCAGAGTTAGGAACCTTTCCAATGTGGTATGCCAAATTTTCATCCCTTTCCCCTCTCGGGAGTGGGGTGATGTGGGGGAAGGAAAGGAATGGAACTTGGAAAACTTTCAGTTTGCCTAACCAACTTGGCCAAGTCTTTCAACAGCTGTTTAGATCAGAGAAACAAAGAGTGCGGTTCCCTTGAGTCTCTAATCCCTGACAGTTGGGCACCCTCTTCTCTGGGGCAGCACTCAGATTCAAAAATAGGTGAGGGTAAAATCTCTCCCCAACCACCACGTACACATCTACTCACCCCCATATGATGACCAAGTGGATGTTACTGAAATTCAGTACATGTTGGGTGACAGAAACATATGGCTCAAAAAACATTTAACAAATGAAAAAAAAATTCGTAACAGAATTTCACTTGAACATAAATTCTCCTAATAAAGTAGGGCTAGAAAGTTTGTTGCCTTAAGATTAAGTTAGATGGTCCCTATTTCCACTAATCTGCCTAGAGCCTTTCAAAAATGCATTATGAAGTATAAAAATAAACTCATTAATTAAATCAGAGTCTGATTAAATGAATTTTTATATTATAATAATATATAGACATATATATTTATGTCATCAAATATACATAATATAATATAGAATATTTATATATATACTCTTAAGCAAGGATATATATATATATATTATATATATGCACACACACACACACACACACACACACACACACAGGGCTTTAAAAGAGTAGCTCGGAGGTGAAGTAGTAGAGACCCTGGAGTCAGGAAGATAGGAATTCAAATTCAGCCTCAGACACTTACTAGCTGTGTGACCCTGGCCAAGTCATTTAATCCTGTTTGCTCCAGTTTCCTCTTCTATAAAATGAGCCAGAGAAGGAAATTTTTGCCCAATAAAACCCCAAAGTGAGGTCACAAAGAGTTGTATACAACTGAAATGACTGAAGAGAGCTTTTTGAAATTCAATTAGTCAAAAAGAAGTGTTATTTTTTAAAAACCCACCCGTGTTAATAGTATCTCAGAAAGTATTCACAAGTACTATCAATCCCATTTTGTTGTATGACTTGTTTTCTTTGATCAGTTCCTGGTGCAAAGTTAAGATCCCACCTTCTACAGGAAGCCTTTCCTCTTAAGTCTAGTACTTTCCCTCTGTTGGTTATTTTCTCTTTATTCTGAATATATCTGGATTAGACATAGTCATTTCTATGTTTGTCTCCCTATTAAATTATGAATCTCTCAAGAGGAGAGACAGCATTTGCCTCTCTGTGTATCCCCAGGGCTTAGCACAGTACTTGGCACAAAGCAGGCACTAAATGCTTACTGACTAAATGACAATATTAGGTTTTTTAAAGTTCTTATAGGTAATATTATAACTAGAAATATACAAATATCCATAAACCCTTCCCCCGCAAAGATTCAAAAAATTCAACTATTTTTGCCAAACGCAAATTCTTTGAAAACAATTCTGGGAAAGAAAATAGTAAAGGCTACTAAATTAGAATTCCCATCTCTTATGAACCTATAGGGGGAGCAGATTGGGAGAGGAAGGACAATGAACCTGCAAAACGAAGATAGAAACCTAACCAGGCTCCATCTATGATGGAAACTTTAGAACTTAAATAATGGAAAATAAAACTTAAAAATAGAACTTTATATTTTCTGTCTGCCTTTTATTTAGGTAAGTAGAGTACTGAGTCTGAATTCAGAAAGACGTAAATTCAAATCCATTCTCAGACACTCACTCGCTGTGTGATCCTGGGCAAGTCACTTAACTTCTATTTGTTTCAGTTTCTTTGACTGAAAATGGGGATAATAAGAACTCTTACCTCCCAGAGTTGTTATAAGGATTGAATGAGATTATTGGTAAAGTTCTTAGCCCAATACCTGTAACACAACAGGCACTATATAAATGCTAGCTATCATTAGCTCAAGCATTACAAAATTTGTAAACTTGTATTACAAAACTTTTCTCCTTGAGAGAATATATAGATATTTTATCACCCGAAGACCTCTTATCCTAATCCAAAGATGGTTTCTGTAGTAGCAACCATACTACCCAAGAGTAGCCAATCTAATTATAATTATAATATAATATATTAACATTTTTGAAACCTTTTCTATACATATGAGCTCCTCAAAAGAAAATAAAGTTTTTTGAAATGTAACCAAAATCTAAACCTCTGACTTTACTCTACCCTCTATCAAATCCAGTTTCTTACATCTATTACTGAGTCATTTTCCCCATGAAAAAGAAAACTAAAGTGAAGGGGGGCAGGGGTAGAAGAGATACAATTTCACACTACTGAGACTTAACCACTTGCTCAATTGGTGGTAAAAGCGTGTGATTAAAACATGTTTATATCTGAATTGTTTGGACATTTATAAGCCCCTAAAGGCAGGGAAGGTGTCTCATAAAATGATCGGTTTTGTCTCAACAAATGATACATTACTCATAAAAATAATGGTAATAATATTTGGCTGCCCTCAATGGAGCCTCAAACAGTTTATACTGAAAGGAAGCTCATTGTTCTGAGACTACCGGAGTCTGAGAAATGTTTCATGGACCAAATTTTGGCCTTCCATAAATAAGAGCTTCTTAACAATGGAAACTGTTTTCCAATCATTCCATAAGCTATTGTGTTAGGCATGGAGGGCAGACCCAAGGACAAACATGAAACAGTCCGTGCCTTCAAAGAGCTTACATTCTAGGGTTTGGAGGGGATGGACGGTAAGAAGGATTGACAGTGCATATGTTCACTGGCAAATAAATACAAAATATATTTTAAATTATACAAAATGACTTAGGGAAGGATGTTAATAGCTGAAAATATCAGGATTCATCTGATGTAGGAAGTGACACTTTAGCTAAGCTTTTAAGGAAGCTTAGAGTCAGAGGAGGAAAGAGAGTACGATCTAAACAGTGGAGTCAATCAGAGAAAAGGCAGAGAGAGATAAAAGGTCATCAAGGAGGCTATTTGAGCTAGAAGAAAGAGCCAGTAGCATTCAGTGCATCTGGAAAGATAGTCTGGAGCCCAATTATGAAGAATTTTCAATGCTGAAAAGGAGATTGAATTTTATTCTAGAGACAAGAGGGCCTTCCTAAGAAAGACAAGGGATATGGTCAAACGTATTTTGTTGTTGTTGAATCATTTCAGTCATGTTTGTCTCTTCATGAACACTTTGGGGTTTTCTTGACAATGGTAGCAGAATAATTTACCTTTTTCTTCTCCAGCTCATTTTACATGAGAAACTTGAGGCAAATAGGGTTAAATGACTTGCCCAGTCTCTTACACCTAGTCAGTGTCTGAGGTCAGATTTGAATTCAGGAAGATGAGTCTTCTTAACTTCAATCTAGACACGCTATCCACTATGCCACCCAGTTGCCTGTTTTTGCAATCCGTTTTTCTGTTGTATCCAACTCTTCATGACCCCATTTGGGAATTCCATGGCAAAAATACCAGAGGGGATTGCCACTTCCTTCTCCAGTTCATTTTATAGATGAGGACACTGAGGAAGAGTTAAGACTCCTGAACAACTCCACTAATAGAAAGAGAAAAGTTAGGAAGAGAGAATTTTTTAAATTGTTTTTATTTATTTGTTTGTTTGTTTATTTGTTTGTTTGCTTTATTTTTGGAAAAAAAATTTCCATGGTTACATGATTCATGTTCTTGCACTCTCCCCCCACCTCCCAACTCACCCATAAGCCAATATGCATTTCCACTGGTTTCTTCTTGCATCATCAATAAAGACCTATTTCCATATTATTGATAATTGTTCTAGGGTGGTCTTTAAGAGTCTACATCCAAATCGTGTCTGCATCAACCCATGTGTTCAAGCAGTTGTTTTTCTTCTGTGTTTCCACTCCTGTAGTTCTTCCTCTGAATGTGGGTAGTGTTCTTTTCCATAAATTCCTCAGAGTTGTCCTGGGTCATTGCATTGCTGCTAGTACAGAAGTCCATTACATTTGATTTTACCACAGTGTATCAGTCTCTGTGTTCTTCTGGATCTGCTCCTTTCACTGTGCATCAGTTCCTGGAGGTCATTCCAGTTCACATGGATTTCCTCCAGTTTATTATTCCTTTGAGCACAGTAGTATTCCATCACCAGCATATACCACAATTTGTTCAGCCATTCCCCAATAGAAGGGCATACCCTCATTTTCCAGTTTTTTGCCACCACAAAGAACGCAGCTATAAATAATTTTGTACAAGTCTTTTTAACTATGATCTCTTTGGGGTACAAACCCAGCAGTGGTTTGGCTGGGTCAAAGAGCAGACAGTCTCTTAAAGCCCTTTGGGCATAGTTCCAAATTGCCATCCAGAATGGTTGGATCAATTCACAACTCCAGCAGCAATGCATTAATGTCCCAATTTTGCCACATCCCCTCCAACATTCATTACTCTCCCCTGCTATCATTTTAGCCAATCTGCTAGGTGTGAGGTGATATCTCACAGTTGTTTTGCTTTGCACTAAGAGAGAGAATTTTTCAAAGGAAACATAATACACAATCTGTTTTGTCATCAGAACTTCATCTAAATCCTGATCAGCAGATAAGCAGGGTTGTTGATACCAGATTTGATATCTTCTTTCTTAAAGTTTGAAAGGAAACCAAAGTTGCCCTCCGCCATTCTCAGGACTCTTGACATTCTCATTCTATGGCCAACAACAAGCCCAACTCTTTCTGTCCTAGGAAAACAGAACCTTACTCTAAGAAGAAACCACCACACACACACATACACACACACACACACACATACACACACACACACACACACACACACACATACACACACACACACCCTAATCTGCCACCTGATTTATAGTGTTCATAGGTTTCTAAAATACACTGAAAATTTAAGGATCTTCTCTCATGTGGCAGTCAGAGCTAGCCCCATTAGACCCTATAGGTCCACCTATATAACCTTTTCATTTTAAGGATGAAGAAACAGACCCAGAGTGAAGTGATTTGCCTAGGAGTCAAATTAAATTCATGTATCTTTTTACTGTGCCACAACAAAGACATAAAGACAGAAGCTCATGGGAAATGTTAGAAGAAAAACTAAACTAATGTAAAAATGTGAGGCATACAAGCAGTTCCTGGGAAAAAATTAGACCAGAAACTCATTTTTATTTTAAGACTGGCTCTCCAATAACATCAATAATGTATAATACTCAACTATGAATGACTCAAATATTATCAGCAATTCAAGATTCCAGGAAAACTCAAAGGGACTCATGAAGTAAAAGACTATCCAGTGCCCTAGAAGGAACTGACAGAGTCTGAATGCAGACTGAAAGATACTATCTCCGCTTTATTTCCTCCATTAATTTTTCTCTAGTGTAAGTGATATGTGTCTTCTTTCACAATATGACAAACACACTATGTATTGACAACATGTGTACAACCTATAGCATATTACCTACTGTCTTTGAGGAAGGAGAACAGAGAGAAGGAGGGAGAGAAAATGAATCACAAAATACCATAAAACAATCATCAAAAATTATACCAATTACTGGGGGCAGCTGGGTATCTCAGTGGATTGAGAGTCAGGCCTAGAGACGAAAGGTCCTAGGTTCGCATCCGGCCTCAGACACTTCCCAGCTGTGTGACCCTGGGCAAGTCACTTGACCTCCATTGCCCACCCTTACCACTCTTCCACCCAGGAGCCAAAACACAGAAGTTAAGGGTTAAAAACAAAAACAAAAACAAAAATTATATCAACTTCCAATCTGGAAAAATAAAATAAAAATAAAACAGAAAAAAAGAGACT
This sequence comes from Gracilinanus agilis, assembly GCF_016433145.1. Lineage (NCBI taxonomy): Eukaryota > Metazoa > Chordata > Mammalia > Didelphimorphia > Didelphidae > Gracilinanus > Gracilinanus agilis. The sequence continues at coordinate 328,169,089 of NC_058133.1, forward strand.
GAATCTCTCCAACTTGCCCAGGCTGGAAATACAGGGGCTACTCAGAAGCCAGGTACCATTATGATTTACATGGTAGCTTTGACCTGTTCCATTTTTGACTTGGGCTAATTTACCCCCTCCTTTGGCAATTTGATAGTGATCTACTAAGGACTTAATGGATATTCATGTCAAACTTGATGCAAACATAATTGGCTTTGCCCTCTGCAGCTTAGAACCTCTGAGTACAAGAGATCAGCCAACCTTAACCTTCTCAGAATAGTAATTACAGGTATGTGCCTCCACAACCAAGTACATTTGTTTTATAGATGAAAAAACTGAGGCATGGAGAAAATAAGTGACTTGTCCAAGATCATACAGTGACAGAGCCAAGATCTGAATCCTTCTCTTCAGAATCAACTTCAGCATTCCTTCCACTGTACCATGTATTTAATGGTCTAGAATAGAACAAATTTTCCCCCTCCAAAATATAGGCTAGTGGCAGATAGATGGTGCAGTGGATAGAGCACAGGGCTTGAAATCAGGAAGACTCATGTAGTGCAAAAGGGTGCATATTAGCCCTGCAAAGCCTAACTGCAGAGTTTCTGACAGTTGAAAAGGGTTTAGAATCCTGAGGTTAGTCAGATGACCCTGGGGACTCGATAAGAGTAGGATGGTGAACTGAGCTCTATTTTTTGGACTGAAAACCTGGCCTATATTCTGCAGCTTTTCTCTTAAAAATTGTTAGCTTAACTATTTATTTTGGATCTCCCTAATCTCTCTTATTCCCCATCATCATTTTTCCTTCCTAAATTTCTTGGGGTTTTGTAAGGAGGGTGGTTCTGGGTGTTAGTTTCCCAACTTGGTAGATTTAGTTTCCCCATAGTCAAATAGGGCTTACCCTTGTTACATATTATCTCTTGAATCATTGTATCCAACTTTCCTAACCCAATAAGCTACAAAAAACCCTCTCAGAGCTGAGTTAAGGCAGGTCCTTTCTCAGTCTCACATTCCTGTCTCCCTCCCCCACCTGAAGCTTTCTTTAAGTGGCTGTTAGAGTTGCCTTGTTTCCCTCCATCCCTTCCAATCAACCCTAAAGTTCAATAAACCCTGTTTGTCTTTTAATCAAACCTTTGGCTACTTCTTTAGTTGATTGATAAGAGAGGGAGAAGGAGAGAAAGGAATAACATTCTCTCTGGGTCCTGAGGGACTTGAAGGTGTCCATTTTGGAGGAAATGTAGTCTCAATACTTCCTCTGAATCTTCCTTTGTGAACCTGAGAAACTAACTAGAAAGCCCTCTAGTCAGCTTCAAGCCATTCTTGGCAGGCCCTAAACTTTGTCTGTGGAAGCGCCCATCCTACCTGAAGGGCTCAGTCTGTTTCCCTTTAGTGTCTCTGTCTCAAACCTGTGTCCCAGTCTGTGTCTCCCAGGCTGTAGCTGTTGGCCCAAAGTATCTCATCCTTTCCCTTGCAACTCTTTATACCTCTGTGTTTATATTCCCTAAACTCAGTCATTCCCTTACCCTTTCTACCACCTCAATCTACCACCTCCACTATTGTACCCTCCTTATCCACTTTACTGCCTTAGGGATCCACAAAACCCTATCCACAGTACCTTATCCCTATTCACTCTACCTTTAGTCCCTTACCTGCCTTATCCCCTATTACAATCTTACCTCTGCCTTAATTTCCCTATTACCTCTAGCCTATTCCCTTATTACAACCAGCTTATTACCCCACTAGCCTAATTTTCCCTTCTAACACTCATCTTCCATGAGTTCAATTCAGCCTCAGACACTTACTAGCTGTGTGACTTGGTAAGTCACTTAACCCTATCTTCCTCAGTTCTTCATCTGTAAAATAAGATGGAGAAGGAAATGGTAAATCATTCCAACGTCTCTGCCATGATAATCCCAAATGGAGACACAAAGAGTAGGACCTGCCCAAAACAATTGAACAACAGAAAATATGTGGCTACAACTCACCCACGCATCAAGTCATGTTTCCTGGTCAAAATGACTCCACTTTGAATGTATTTTCTATTGGGAGCCTTTGAATTCCCATTCATGGCATTTCAAGGAAAGCTTCTAAGTTTCTTAATCCAAGATTATGTCTACATGTTTAAATTAACTTGTCATTTCAGAAGAGCAAGAATTTACAACTTGGATTCCTTTGTTTTCTGTTTTCAGATTGGCTAGATATACTATCATTTGCTGAATTAGCTTCACAACATGGGAATGCACCCTTCCCAGAGTCTAATACTCCATACATGGCCTCTATTCTCTAAGCACCGAATGAATGTGACCATTCTGAAACACTTGCAGATTCATGTTTTATTATGGAAAAGAAAAACTATAACTTTTCTCCCTGGACTAAGGCAGAGTGATTCAGCTTGCCCATGGCACTCTGCCCTGGCAATCATGCTGCTTTACAGCAAGACTCACAATAGTTACACTTCCTGCCCAAGCAAACCAGGGGGCTAATTATAAAAACAGTGCCTGCGATGATTACATGCTATGTGTGAATTATATAGTCAGTGATAATTGTGGGTTATTGGGGTGGTTATTTGCGTTTGATTGATAGAACATATGTACCTCTCGAGAAAGATTAGGCTTTGTGCAATTACTGAGAATCCATTGGCCTTAAGCTTCCTTCTTCCCTGATATTAATTATAAATATAGATATTCCAAAAGTCAAAAATATTTGCAACTCTATTATGCTTTTCAGGCTAAAACCTATTGATTCATATGTAGCACATAAATCATCCAGGGACTAATGTAAAAAAGATGGGGCTTCTGTAATTTGTGCATATGTATTCATATATGTGTTCATATCTACATACTTGTTTATTATATGTGTGTGCATATTTTACATGTATACTGGGAGCTCGTGCATGTATGTATGTATCTAGGGGAAGCTAGGTGGCATACTGGTTAGAACACTTAGCCAGAAGGTAGGAAGATCTGAGTTTAAATTGAACTTCAGACATTCACTAGCTGCGGGACCCTAAGCAGGTCAATTAATTTGTTTGCCTCAGTTTCCTCATCTGTAAAATAAAGATAGTAAAAGCACCTTCTTCCCAGGGTTATTGTGAGGATCAAATGAGATACTAATTATAAAGCATGTAGCATGGTTCTTGGCACATACTAAGGGCTATATATAAATGCTAATATTGTCATTATTAATATTATTGAATGAGATATTTAGAAATCACTTAGCATGATGTTTGGCCCAGAGTAAGGTATTACTTATTTAATATAAATTTTATAATATGAATATATTTATAAATATAATGATAAAATATAACTATATAATATTGGTGTTAGTGAAAACTACATATATTTATATCTGTGTCTACATGTACATACACACACATATACATATATACAAAAAAATTCAAGCTAGCCCTGCTCCTTTTCTGTTCCAAACCTAAAAATGGTATTCAATGCTTTCCTACCATTTCCAGAATTCCATCAAAATTCCTGCAAATTAATTGAATACCCAAGACCAGGTATAAGAATAATAACTGGGACAGCTAAGATGCTCAGTAGATAGAATGCCAGGCCTGGAGACAAGAGATCCTGGGTTCAAATCTGGTCTCAGACACTTCCTATCTCTGTGCCCTGGATGAGTCACTTAACCCCCATTGCCTAGCCCTTACTACTCTTCTGACTTGGAACCAAGACACAGTATTGATTCTAAGATGGAAGGTAAAAATGAAGAAGTAGGAGGAGGAGGAAGGGGAGAAAGAAGAGGAGGAGGATGAGGAGAAGGAAGAGAAATAATAATAATAAAAGGCTTAAAATGTCAAACAGAGGAGTCTACGATTTATCCTAGTGGTGATGTAGAATCACTGAACCTTCCTAAGCAGGAGTAGCATAAGATTTAATATTTGGATTATCAGTTTGTCAGTTGTATGGATGATGGATCAGACACCTGGTAGATCAGATGTAAGGAGGCTGTTATAGCAGTGCTAGGTGTTGGGTAGTTGCAGAGGAAGGGTAATGGGTAATGGATGTGAGAGATGTTGAAAAGGGAAAATTTAGCAGACTTAGCAAGTGAGTGGATATAAGGGAGTGAGAGTGAATATTAGAAGATGCCTTAGGTTGTAAATGTGGGTGATAAAAAGAATAGTGAGGAATAGGTTTCTGGGAAAGATGAGTCCTGCTTTGGACCCATGGAGTTGAGACATTCATATACCATCCATGAAAATTTTACTAATCTGCCTACATTTTCTTTCCCTCCATAAATATGAGCCTTAGTGATGGGGATTCTTTCTTCATTTTTGTCTTTGAATCTCCAGGTCATAGCCCAGAACCAACCATAGGTAACTATTTAATAGATTCTTTGAATCCTGAGAGATAGGTGCTACAGATATCATTATCCCCATTTTATTGATAATGAAACCTAGTAAGTAGGAGGGGAGAGATCTGAACCCAAGTCAACCTGACTCCAAGTCTATTATGCTACATTGCCTAAAGCTATATGAGGCAGCCCATTTAAGCTCATTTTGTTGCTGTGATGGCATTAGCTTCAACCAACAGTTGAATCAGCAACTCTTCATATTGTCCCAACACTACTGGGGAAAAAAGCATATCACTTTGCCCCAGACGAACATGACTAATTACTGAATCCACGCATGTTCATAGACTGTTAGGATCTTCCCTTTGAAGAGGACTTTAGAGAGGAGATCATCCAACTCAACTCCTTCCTGCAACAAGAATTCATTTTTTCTACATCTGGACAAATGGTAGTCCCGCCTCTATTTAAGCACCTTCTGGGATAGGGAATTCACTGTCTACCAGAGTTGCATATTCCCATTCCATTTGGCTTCTGATGAAATTGTTAACACATTTTTCCTCTTATTGAGCAAAAAAATCTATCTCACTGCAAGTTCTCAATGCTGCCTGATGGGGCCAAACCAAATAAATCTAATCTCTCTTCCCCATAACAACCCTTCAGATACGTGAAGGCAGAAATCAGGCTCTCCCTAAGTCTTCTCTTCTTTGGAATAAATATCCCAAATTTTTCAGTTGATCTTTATATATCATGGTTAATCATTCTGATGGCCTTCCTCTGGACATACTCCATATTGTCATCATCCTTCCTAAAATGTAGTACCCAGAAGGAAACCTAATAATTTAAATGTGGAATGACCAGGACAGAGTAAAGCTTTAGCCTCCATGTTCCACTACACATACACACACACACACACACACATTTTATTTTTCTTTGTTGTAAAGTTCACTTAACTTTTCAATGCTACAAACTACTCTAAGATGTTAGGATACTGAGTTGCCACATATACCAGTGGAGAAAGCGTGTACACAAGTAGCTCTCCACAACTTACGAAATTATAGGTTCAGACCCAAAAAAGTAATTATAATTATCACTAAATAATCACTAATAATTAAATTATAATAATCACAAAATACCCACCATGTAAATTGTCTTTCCAGAGGCATACTAATCAGAAAAGAGGAAATTTACTGTTGTTGTTAGGTCGTTTTTGGTTGTGTCTGAGTCTTCATGATCTCATTTGGGATTTTCTTGACAAAGATAGTAGAGTGGTTGGCCATTTCCTTCTCCAGATAATTTTACAGATGAGGAAACTGAGGCAAATGGGGCTAAGTGACTTGCCCATGGTCACACAACTGGTAAGTGTCTTGCTGAGATTTGAACTCAGGAAGAGAAGTTTTCTGAAATATGGAATACTCAAGTCAAATGTTTTCTGTAGCATGGCTTGTCATCTAACCTAGAGGAAAGATTTCCAACAGCTTGACATTTTCTAATTTCAGTGTTTACAGAGTTTTCCATCCACTTTACAAATATACACTCTTGAATATTCTTGAATGGCTTGGATATCACTTTTAACTTCAATCGTTTTATCCCAAAGCGTGTGAGGAAAACCCACAGGATCTCAAGAAGGAAGATCATGAACCATAATGAGAGATTTTCAGGATTGTCAGGATAGCATTGTCTGCAAAGGGCTTTATCTTTTTGCAATTTTCTCTGCTCTCCAAGCTCTTAATACCTAGTTAAGTGCTCTCTGGTTCATGTGGAAAACTCCATCTTTTTTGGTAAGCAACTCCTCATACAGATTAGTCATTGATTCACTGGGTAAAGGAGGCTTAAGAGATGAAAAGAGCCAGATTTTTACACCTTCTTAGACCATTAGAGATGCTTTTTTTATTTTAAAGGAAACCTTGCTAGAAATCTGCTGAGCTTGCACATGCCAACCAGCAACTTTTAAAATAAACTGCATGCCTGCCAAAAGGTGTGTAAAAAGTCAGAAATAATACACGACAGGGCATGAGTTAAACCATAAAAATGGAACACCTCAGTAATATAGGGCGGCATGAGACCAAAGTCCAAGTTCTCCTAGAACTTAGGCGCTGCCTGGATCACTATTAAAAGGGTGTTGCTGATTTTATAAGATTGTTTTTCATTTGTTGAATGCTGTGGGAGTTTGTCTTGCTTTTTAAAAAATTATCTGCCTCATTTTCCACAAAGTAGAACTTGCTTGGGGATTACTGCTACCAAGAGAGACTCCCTATAGCTATATACAAAGCTTTCAGAGTTCTCAGATTTTAAATGATTCTTGGAAGCCATTTGATGTCTTTAAGGTCTTGTGCTTTCAAGGACTAGCACTTACTTGCTAACTATAGAGGATGACCCTCGGAACAGAAAATAAAGCTTTGATTCCCAAAACAAAAGTCTCAGGCTGGAAAGACAGAGAAACAATTAAGCTATTAAAATGGGAGTGAGAAATGATTAACATCAAAGCAATAGAAAGATGCATTACAAGTATCCAGCAGAGGGATATACCATCAACATGCATAATATCCAATATATTTATCTTGAAGTGATGCTTTCAAAACATTGAGAGACAGCCAGGTGGCACAGGTAGATAGAGTACTGGGCCTGGAGTCAGAAGACTTGAATTCAAATCTAGCCTCAACACTTACTGGCTGTGTAACTTCTGATTGCCCCAGTTTCCTCATCTATAAAATGAGGATGATGGGGGCAGCTGGGTAGCTCAGTGGACTGAGAGCCAGGCCTAGAGATGGGAGATCCTAGGTTCAAGTCTAGCCTCAGACACTTCCCAGCTGTGTGACCCTGGGCAAGTCACTTGACCCCCATTGCCTACCCTTACCACTCTTCTGCTTTGGAGCCAATACACAGTATTGACTCCAAGACAGAACGTAAGGGTTTAAAAAAATAAAAATAAATTAAAAAATAATAAAATGAGGATGATAATAGCACCTACCTCCAAGGGTTGTCCAAAGGATCAAATGAGATCATTATAAGATGCTTAGCACATAGTAAGCGCTACATATATAAATGTTAGCTATTATTACTATTATATTAAAAGACATTTTAGAACCAGACAGAAGTTTTAGAGTTGGAGGCAGCTGGGTGGCTCAGTGGATTGAGAGCCAGGCCCAGAGATAGGAGATCCTGGGTTCAAATCTGGTCTCCGGCACTTCCTAGCTATGTGACCCTGGTCAAGTCACTTGATCCCCATTGCCTAGCCCTTGCCACTCTTCTACCTTGGTTCTAAGATGGAAGGTAAGGATTTAAAAATAAAGAATTTTTAGAGTTGTTAAGATTTCTTATTTCAATAGCCAAAGCCCAAGATGGTAGCCAAGATGAATGTCCCCTTACTGGGGCTTTTCAAAATGAAACAGTAATAGAATGTAAGCTTCTCAAGCATAGACCCTATTCTGTATTTTTCTTTATAATCCCAAACCCTGCACAGTGTCTGCAATATAGTATGCCTTAATAAATACTTATTAAACTTAATTGAATAGAAGGATTTGTTTATTTCTTGTTAATATATTGAAATCCAAGATGGAGGCTACAGCATAATAAATAAATTCTTCCTACAAGTATCATTAGCAAAAAATCAGATTGTCTAATTTAGTACTATACTGTATACTTTGGGGAGCAGTACTCAGCAAAACTAGATAATACAGGTCTAGATAAAATTAGATAATACTAGTTGTTCTGACACTAACAAAAGCAATTCCAGCAAATTTCCATCCTCTCCGCCTCCCCCAAGTCTACAAGGGGTTGGGAATTTTAATGAAATGTGACTTCTCTCACTTTTTCCTTCCTCATTTCAGCTCTTAAAACTATTGGATTCAGAAAATAATATTATTTTTTTCAACACCCTCCTACCCATTCTCTCTCACTTCTCCTTGGAAAGACCCTTCTACTATTTAAGAGAAAGATGGAACACATCAGAATTCCAGGTGAAAGGCTCTAGCATGGTCATTTTCTGATTAGAAGCCAGTGTGGTCAGCTCCTAGACTGTCCCAAGGCTGTATTTCTGCTGAAGTCTTTCTTGGACTGGCTGGAAGCCACTAATGAATATTTGACTCTATAACTTTCTCCTGGGCCTTGTCAGTACAACAGGACATTAAAAAACATGTTACAAACCCAGCCAGGATGGACACCAGTGCCTGGGGCCTCCGCAGGCTTTCACATTCAAGATTTGACTTCAGTTGGCTAGGGGTCAGTAACAATAATTTGTTTCCCAATACCAAGACAAACTGCCCTGGGCAATTTTATTTAAGTCCCTATGTTTTGCCAAAAAATTACTTTTTAAATGTTTTTGGCAGTTCCTTGGCCTTCAAATCTCTCAAAGGTGTCAATTTGGGCTTGTCCCCAACAATAGCAATGGTTAGCTTAGCCAGCTATCAAGTTTGTTGCATTTCTGAAGAGATTTTCTCCTTCCTTCAAAATTGGGAGAGTAAAGGATGTCAGCTATTGTTCCACTTTTAAAAGAATACAAATTTCACCTTCTTCTATGCCATTCTCTCCACCCCACTAATCTCTAAAGCTAAGGAATGGAAGTTATTAGACTGAAGACATGCAGGTAGAGCTGATATGGGGTGAAAGACAGGAGTCATTATAATTCTGTTGGACTTCCCAAATTTTTGGACTCCTTCCAATCTTCTATAAAGTTTGCAATTTGGTTTCATGCCCTTTTCAGAAAGGATCCCTAGGCATGCCAGTCTTCTAAGGAAGATGGAAAACAATGTTTTCTAGGGAAGGAAAACTATCCCTTTTTGTTACTATATTGAAATCCAAGATGGTGACTAAAGCATCATAAATAAATTCTTACTACAGGTATTATCAGCAAAAAAAAATCAAATTGTCTAAATACATACTATGTAAAATTCTAAGATCCCCTCCTCTGCCTTCCCCTAGCCTAATTACAAAGGGAGATATGGACATGGACAGTTGAGCATTCTGGGAGTTCTTCCATTTAAGACAGGGAGAAAATTTAGTTGTAATAAGTCCTTTCTGTGATAGCCTCCTTGTTGTTAAGTCATTTTCAGTCACATTTGAGTATTTGTGACAAAATTTGGGGTTTTCTTGGCAATTTATCTACTGGAGTGTACATTTCCTTTTCTAACTCATTTTACAAATGAGGAAACTGAGTCAAATAGGGTTAAGTGACTCACTCGGGATCACATAGCCAGATCTGAACTCAGGAAGAAGAGTCTGTCTGACTCCTGGCCATCCACTCTAGCCATGACACCACTTAGCTGTTCTAATAGCCCCCTTAGTCATGGCTAAACTTTCTGAGGTAAAAGGACAGTAACTGTTTCATGTTCTCTAAGGCCTTATTGATTGGTTTTCCCAAGCTGGGACTTCCTCCTGCTGATTGGGTGACTCAGACAGGACTCTCATAAGAGGAGCAACAACTCCTACTCCAGGTATATGTGACCTGAAGAGCTTAATTCTTTCCCTGAAAGGGAATGGGTACCCTCAAGGAACTTTACCCCTTAATAAACTGCAGTTAGCTTCCTATTGTTTCTGGAATCAAATATAAGCTTTTCTTTTTAACTCAATATTCTGTGATTGCTATTAGTGCACATTGCTTTTTTTTAGAGTAATCCTTACCCTATCTAGATGCCCTAGAAAACTAAGAGGAGATACAAGAAGTAGATTATATGCACACACACACACACACACACACACACTCTTTTTTTATTTTTTAAACATTTATTAATATTCATTTTAACCTGTTTACATACACACACACACACACACACACTCTTAAATATATACAAATAAACTACGTAGGGGAAAAATTGAAAATAATTAAAAGAGAGAAAGAAGTAGAATTAAGAGGAGCTAGGAGTACAGCCCAAGCCTAATGAAAATGTAATTGGGAGATGTTTTAGGAAAATAAATACAAAATCTGATACAACATTAAAAAAAAATTCTTCCCCTTGTTTTTTTTCTCCTTTAACATTCTAGATTCTTGTAGTATGCATATGAATAGCAATCATAAAATACAGAGCTAAACAGAAAAGATTATCTTTGATTCTAGAAATGATAGGAAGCAATTGCAGCTTATTAAGGAGTAAAAAAACACCTCAAGGTCAAAAATCTATCTCTAGCAGGCTCTATAAGAGATAACCTGCCTAATTAAGAATCAACAAAGAAGAGATTCAGACAAGGTCCTAACAGAAATTCAAGGAAATATCACTTTTCCTTGAAAAGTTTAGGGAAAACTTCTGAAGAGGAGGTTGTGCCCGAGACAGGACTCAGTGGAAGAAAGGAAGTGCAGCCATTGGAGATGGACTGGTGAAGGAAAGTCAGTTCCCCAAGAGAAGAACTGAATGAACAAAGAACTAGAGAGAGGAGCTAGATAAACTAGAATGTAACGTACATTATGGGGGGTACAAAGAAGATTGAAAAGAGAATCTGGAGTCTACAAGGGCCTTGAATTCCATGATTAGGAGTTTTCACTTTCTTGATTAAGCAGAGCAAATTTCTGCAGGTTCATGAGTAGGTGAATAACATTATTGAAGCAGGACATTTCGAAGTCCCTGAATCTTAGAGTGGGAAGGGAATGCAGAAGTCATCTAATCCAATGATGTCAAACTCTATTAGATAGAAATAGGTCATCAAATCATGTATCAAGGTCTTTTTGTCGTTCAGTTGTGTTCAAATCTTCGTGACCCCATTTAGGGTTTTCTTGACAAAGATATTGGAATAGTTTGCCATTTCCTTCTCCAGCTCACTATAAAGATGAGGAAATTGAGTCAAACAGTGTTAAATGACTTGCTTAGGGTGACACAGCTAGTAAATATCTGAAGCCAAATTTGAACTCACAATATTGAGTCTTCCTAATTCTAGGTCCATTGCTCTATTCATTGAGACATCTAGCTTCCATACATAAAAGTATTGTGGGGATTCACAACAGCATAGAAAACCACATTTAAAATTATCTATGTATTATTGTATTTTTATATGCTTTGTTAAATATTTCCCAATTACGTTTTCATCTGGTTCGGGTTTCTCTCAGGAGTGCTGAGACACATAATACATGTGACACCTCTGATTTGTATCTCAATAAGAGTTTCCCCAAATTAATATATTCAAGTGATTATCCAGACTTTGCTTGAAAGCACACTCTCAGGAAACCTGCTATACTTTTGGCTACATATATTTAGGACATCTTCATTACATCAAGCCTAAATTTGCATCTAAATCATTTCTGTCTCATTTTTTCTATTTCTACTCTTGGGACCAAATAGAACGAGTTTAATCCCTCCACATATGATAGCCCTTCAAGTACATCCATCCTCTCCTCTTTTTTGTAGAGTCAAATATCTCTAATTCCTTTCATTGATTCTTCTATATAAGCATGATAACGAGGCCCTTGACTATTTTGGCTACCCTTGCCTAGAAGTTCTCCAGCTTATTGTCTTCCCTAAAATGTGGCACACAAAACTGTCACCTTCTTCATTTCTAAAAACTATTTCCCTCCTTCTACAGTCTAATTGCATATTCTTTGTTTTTGGGGGGCTTCTTTATTATGCTTTGCTATTATTTAGTCATTTTTCAGTCATGCCCAGCTCTTCATGATCTCTGTTGTGATATTTTTGGCAAGGAGACTTGAGTAGTTTTCCATTTACTTCTCTAGCTCATTTTATAGATGAGGAAACTGAGGCAAACAGTTAAGTGACTTGCCAAGGATCACATGGCTAGTACAAGTCCAAGGTCAGATTTGAACTCAAGAAGAGGAATATTCCTGACTCTGTCACTCAATTACTCCTGTCATATTTATTCATATTGAATTTGTAGATTCAGATCTTTTTTTCAGATAAGCTGCCGTCTAGCCATGTCTCCCCCATCTTATACTTGTGACATTGCACTTTTTAGCCCAATGATCCATTTACTCTTTTTAAGTTTCATCTTACAAGGGAAAATGTGCTATAATGAATAACAAGCTTGGCTCTAGAAGGAGGAAGACTTGGGTTCAAGACCTGCTTATGGACTTGAGTCCATACTTGAGACTTAAGTCAAGGCTCTTTGACCTCTCAACCTCTCCAGGTAATTCTTTAAGAGTGTAAATTAAAGAAAAAGTGCCAATCCACAATGGTAGAGGAAGTTCCTTGCAGGGATAGCCCTTCATCACTGAAATCAAAGTTGAATCAAAAGGAAAAACAAAACCTTTTACTTTTTTAGATTCCTTCTATTGTTCTGGTCTTTATTCACTTCAGGAGATGTGGCTCTGATATGTATCATATTATCTGACTCTTCCACCTTTATGTCAATTGTACATTTGATGAGCATGCTCTTCATTCCTCCATCCAAATTAATCATATAAGTGTTAACTCAATCAACAAACATTTATTAAACACCCACTATGTGCCTGGCATCATGCCAGGAGATACAAAGACAAAAATGAAATAGTTCCTGTCCTCAAGGAGCTTATATTCTAAAGGGAAATAAGCAGGTAAATAAGTATATGCAAGATATAGTGATTGGTTGGTTGTTGTCTTTTTTACTGGAAGAAGACCAAAATGATATCTTTTGACTTTTGACTTGCAAGTAAATTGGATTTAAGTGAGGCAGAGTTGCACAAAGTATCAGCCTCACTCTGTCTTCTAGGGTCATCAAAGTCCAGTGGCAAGTCAAAAGTCAGGATGACCTTAGCTTCTCCAATGACTACCCAAACTCAGTTCTCTGCAGTGCCCATTTCCACCACTTTCATGGCTATAGGAACAATTTGTTTTCATCCACCCCTTCCACTAGGGGAAGTCTTTGCATGACTAAAGTGGACACACTCTAGCTCACCAGTGAATTTGAAGCCTATCAATTACCCTCAACCTGGCTTAGTCCACCTGCCAACGTGGTTTACTGGGGTATAACCACTGTACTTGCTACACCCTCTTGGAGTCACAGTTAAGAGAAGGGTGGCAGGTAGACATCAAAGGAAGAAAATAGTTCCAAAAAGAGCTCAGCAAATCACCAGAGGTGCTAGTCTTCCCTCAAAATGCTGAATAGCCCCCAAAGATATAAACAAAGAAATATGGGGTAAATTTGAAGGGAGGGCACAAAGACTTTGGGGATCAGAATAAGCTTTCATGTGGATGGCATTATCTGAGTGGAATGTTAAAGGTAATATGAGATTCTAAGCAGTGATGGAATGAGAATGTATTCCATCCATGAAGCATCAAGGGAGCTAAGCAGATTAGGGCACTGGACCTGTAATTACAAAGGCTCGAGTTCAAATCTGTTGTGAGACACTGACTAGTTGTGTGATCCTGGGCAACTCACTTCCCTTCTGTCTGCTTTAGTTTCCCCATCTGTAAAATGGTGATAACAATAGCAACTAACAACCTGCGTTGTTATGAAGATCAAATGAGACAATATTTTTAAAGTACTTTAGAAACTTTAAAACTATATATTATATACACACATATTTATTTATATATATACATATATACATATATATACATATATACATATATATACACATACATATACATGTAGTATTATAAATACAAAGTAGCTAAATAGCAGTGAGTTGGCACAATGGATAGGAAGAAGACCCTTCTTCCTAAATTCAAATATTGTCTCAGACACTCATTGGCTCTGTGACCCTGGACAAGTCATTTAACCCTGTTTGTTTCATCTATAAAATGAGCTGAAGAAGGAAATGACAAACCACTCTAATGTCTCTTCCAAGTAATCCTGAAATGGGGTCACAAAGAGTCAGACATGACTGAAAATGACTAAGCAACTACCCATAGATGATAAATATTATTATTATTATGGGATGGTAAGCACAAAGGCATGGTAACAGATGATGGAATGATATGGGATGAATAACAAGCAAACCAGTTTGACTGAGCCATAGAGTATAGGAAAAGGAATAACATATAATAAACCTGAAATCCCAGAGCTTGTTGTGAAAGGCTTTAAAAGCTAAACAGAGGAGATTATACTTGATCCTAAAGGCAACGGGGAACCATTAGGATTTATTGAGCAGTAAGTGAAAAACAGCACAGGGCCAAGGACACATCCCTAAAGCACCCCACAAGGGACAGCCTTCCTAGTGAGTATTGAGCTATTAATTATTTCTATTGAATGACCATCCACTTAATCAATTTGGTTTCAGCTCAATTTAACAGGAATTTATTAAATGTCTATTCCACATATAAGGCTCTAAACAAAAGTCTAGCCCTTATTTCTCCATTTGGTTTCAAAGAGAGCATGAAAGTCAAATACATTCCAGAAATCTAGGCAAACCATAATTGTAGCATTTGTCTCATCAACTAGTTGAGCAGTTCTATTAAAAATGGAAATTAAGATTAGTTCTCCATGACCTGGTTTTGGTATGGCATAGAAAGAACAATAAACATGGAGGATATGGATTTTAATCCCAGTTCTTTTTTTTAAAAAAACTCTTACCTTCCGTCTTGAAGTCAGTACTCTGTATTGGCTCCAAGGCAGAAGAATGGTAAGGGCTAGGCAATGGGGGTCAAGTGACTTGCCCAGGGTCACACAGCTAGGAAGTGTCTGAGGCCAGATTTGATTGACCCTAGGACCTCCCATCTCTAGACATGGCTCTCAATCCACTGAGCCTCCCAGCTGCCAGCTGCCCCCTTAATCCCAGGTCTGCAACTAATTCATTATGGGTCCTAAGCAAGTCATATCTTCTCTCAAGGCCCTGATTTTTATCATTTGTAATTTGGGAAATTAGGCCAGATGGGTAGTTTTTAACCCATTTTTTTCATCGTCATGGACCCTTTTGTCAACTTGGTAAGATCTATAGATGGGTATCACCTCAGAAAGTTTTAAATGCATGAAATAAAGTACATAGCATTACAAAGGAAATCAATTTTCTTTAAATTCATTTATCAATATTAGCTTTAAAACCACATTCACAGGGGGCAGTTGGGTAGCTCAGTGGATTGAGAGCCAGGCCTAGAGACAGGAGGTCCTAGGTTCAAATCCGGCCTCAGCCACTTCCCAGCTGTGTGACCCTGGGCAAGTCACTTGACCCCCATTGCCCACCCTTACCGCTCTTCCACCTATGAGTCAATACACAGAAGTTAAGGGTTTAAAATAAAAAAAAAAAATTAAAAAAAAAAACCACATTCACAGTCCCAAGGTTAAGAATACCCAAACCATATGATATTATTGTTCTAACCCCAAATCTTATGATTGTATGATAAAGCATATGCCAGCCATGTAGAATCTCTGTCTCCTTTCCTAGAAATTCACAGATGAACTGAAGTCACACTCATTGATTTATAGTTTATAGATTCCACCCTCTTTCTATTTTAGAAAATCAGGATGTTTGCTCTTCTCTTGTCTTTTAGTCTCTCCCATTGCCTGTGAGTTTTTAGAGATCACTGACAGGGTCTCAGTAATGACATTTTACAGTTCTTTCAGGATCTGGTGACTTGAACGCATCAAAGCATAGCTCTGTTACTGTCTTATCATTTATCTGAGTCTCAGATCTCTGATAGCCATTTTGGTTCTGCCCTTTCCAGCCCAGAAACCAATCTCCTTTCAGAGAAGGAAAAGAAAACTAGGAACTAAGTATTGTGGAATTCTGTCTTTTCTTATCAGTCAATAATCATTTATTGAATACCTATTAAACACAGTTGTGTTTACACAATACATTATTATTCTCCCATACATTCCCACCTTTCATATTTGATCTTACTGTTTTCTCCAAAACAGCTTTTAAAAAAACTAGTTTTATTGACTTACCCTCATCACCAGCCTTAGCTCATTCTGAGCTTACCATTGCAAGCAATAATATTACATACAGCACCATAGCTGGCTTTTATATTCATCCTCCATCACTTGTCATTGCTTCTCTTTTCTGTCCATGTCTCTTAAAAATCTCCTGATGCTATATTTGGCAATGGTCTGAAGGATGGATTTCAGGAGGGATAGAGTATAAGCAGAAAGATTTGTTAGAATAGTTTAGGCAAGAAGAATGTGATTCCTATGAGGATTGGAGGAAATTGAAGAAGATGAGAAATATTGTGGAAGTAGAATCCACCAGACCTGACAATTAATTAGATATTATGCAGACTGAAAGAGTGGGGTTAGTCAAAGATAGCTAGGAGTTATGAGTTTGAATAACCAAGGGAATCAACAGATATAAAGTTCAAACCAAGGAGTCATTGGATATTAAAAACTGGAGAATATGTTTTAGAAATTATCTAGTCTGATTCCCTTGTTTTACCAAAAGGAAATCTGAGGCAGAGGGATTTACCCAAACTCATACAATGTACATTGATGTACAAGGGGAGAATTAAGTAAACATTTAGCAAAATTTTGTGAGAGTACAAAATAATGATTTATAAAAATACTTTAATGGTTCTCCCAACATGGGTATTCCCTCAACTGGTACAATTCTCAACTCATTTAAACCTTCTCATCCTGTTCAACTCACAAGTACACAGTATCACTAGAAAAACCTTAATGAAAAAATGATAGACCTGGAAGAAACTTGAGGTCATTAAAAACACTACTGATTTCCCAAATGCAATCATTTCTCTTCCTCTTCCCATTCAATTCCTATATATCTATTCCATTCTTCTTCCTATCCAGTTCTTATCCCAGTTCATCCATTTTCTTCTGTAGTATCTCTCCAAGATGTATGATCTCATAGACCAGCTTTATGGAGTGAACATTATTCTAATGGGATATCATAGACAGGGAAATAGGCTTTCTTTGACCACTTGGTTTTTTTCTGTGAGGGTTACTGGACTTTTGAGTGATCTTGACTCTTTGGGAACTTTGTAATTTTAAGGGGTTTGATACAGTCAGCACCATGGCTAGAGAGAATCTCTCTTCTTTTGGAACTGTGGTAGATAAAAGATCGTAGATTTCCAGTTAAAAGTGTCCTTAAAGGGGGCAGCTGGGTAGCTCAGTGGAGTGAGAGTCAGGCCTAGAGACAGGAGGTCCTAGGTTCAAACCCGGCCTCAGCCACTTCCCAGCTGTGTGACCCTGGGGCAAGTCACTTGACCCCCATTGCCCACCCTTACCAATCTTCCATCTATAAGACAATACACCAAAGTACAAGGGTTTAAAAAAAAGTGTCCTTAAAGATCATCTAGTCCAAATGTTTCATTTTAGAGATGAGAAAACTGAAGCCAAGAAAAGTAACTTGTTCAAGGTCACAGAGTAACTAACAAATTCAAATTCAACTGCCTACATATCCTCTTTTTGGAATCCTACATGATTTGAACACATGCCCATAATTTAAGGAAAACCTTTAAGGCATCATTTTTCTACAGTCATTTTAGACTCTTTTTTTCTAAGTTGAAAACCAATAAATTTGATAGGATTTTGGTTTTCTGTGTTTTTCAATTCTATTACTGTTAAAGATATAGTATACCATAGAACATAATTTGAAAAATCTTGCCTATTCTGTTCTCACACCTTCATCTAAGATGCCCTTGATTATTCTGTAGGCATACCAATGATTTTATTATTGGCAGAAATATAAAACAGTGGAATAAGGATGCAAGCTGACAGCTTCAAGTCATTTTTCCTGGCAGTCAGAGACATGGTGGGATTGATCAGAATCCCTTTGTCTTAGCAATTTTGCTAAGCAGAGTCCCCTAGATGATAGGAAGGGGACCCAGGCTCCAGACTCTGGGATAAAGGGTAAAAGGGATTTCGTCCCATAACATGTGAGAATCTATTAAAGAAACTGGATGTGTATATCCTAAAGAAGAGAAGATTCAGAGAGTACATTGAGGCTATACTCAATTTGAAGGACTGTCACTTAGGGTGAAGATTAGACTTGTTTTGACTCCAGAGGAGAGAACCAGTAACAAAAAGTAAGTAACCAGGAGGTCAATTTAGTTTTGATGGCAAGAAAAACTTCCTAATAATTATAACTGTTGTGGAGTCCTTTCAGTGGTGTCTGTCTCTTCGTGACACCAGTTATGATTTTCTTAGCAAAGATACTAGAATGGTTTGCCATTTTTCTTCTCCAGCTCATTTTACAGAGGCAAAAAGAGTTAAGCAATTTTCCAAAGATCACACTGCTTGTAAGTGTCTGGGGAAGAAAGAAAGAAAGAAAGAAAGAAAGAAAGAAAGAAAGAAAGAAAGAAAGAAAGAAAGAAAGAAAGAAAGAAAGAAAGA
>NC_058133.1:328187757-328231002 GCF_016433145.1 Gracilinanus agilis
GGAAGGAAGGAAGGAAGGAAGGAAGGAAGGAAGGAAGGAAGGAAGGAAGGAAGGAAGAAGAGAGGGAAGGAAGGAAGGAGGAAGAGAGGGAAGGAAGGAAGGAAAGAAGGAAGGAAGGAGGAAGAGAGGGAGGGAGAGAGAAGGCAGGGAGGGAAGAATATTGAATTACCTAATACCAACATCAGAGGACATCTGCAGTTCTGTAGTGTTGGAGGATCTAGTCATATATGCTCTGACTACACGTGCTCTCTATACATTTGTTCAGCTTTGTTGTCTCCCCTAGTTATGTGACAATTAGTCATCCCCTCTTCAGATGGTAGTGTTATAACTTTTTAGAAGACATGCCTCTGTGCATGGCAAAAATCATTCATTTTACTCACATCACTATGCTGTCAATTAATATCTTTTTCTTTTCATCTGTCCTATAATTGTCTAGTAAAAGAAACATATTTGTGGGGCCTCACAAGCTCTGGTTTTTAGCACATCCTAACCTAGATCCATCACATTTCTTAATCCTGCGGTACAATGTATGAGAAGGGATTCAAGGTATAACTTTTTTATAAAGATTTTGAAAAGATAAGGGGAGGAGATATAGAGAGAGAAAAGGAGGAAAAGATGATTTAGGTACTTACTATGTGTCAGGCATTGTGCAAAGCATTTGACAAATGTCAATTCATTTGATCTCATAAAACCCTAGGGGGTAGGTGCTGTTATTATCTCTATTTTACCAAGGAAAGAGAGGCAGATGGATGTTAAGTGCCTTGTCCAGGCTCACAGAGTTAGCAAGTATGAGGCCAAATTTTAACTACAGTCTTCCTGAATCCTGGTCCACCTGTGACAATTACTAGTGGTTGTTGACCATAGATAGGCCCTTATAACTAGGCATTCTCTGAGCTATAGGCTGGTGGTTAGAGAAAAACTTCCTAATAATCGATGTTGTTGAGTTGTTTCAGTTATGTCTAATTTTTCATAATCTCATCTGAGATTTTCTTGACAAAGATACTGGAGTTTACCATTTCCTTCTTCAGCTCATTTGACAGATGAGGAAACTGAGGCAAATACAGTTATGTGATTTTACTAAACAAAACATAGGAGAGGCTGAATGACTTGGTGGTACAAGATTCCACAAGTAACAAGCAAAACTAGGATTTCAATCCAGGTCTTATGACTCCAAAACTAACATTCTTTCTACTCTCTCTCTCCTAAAAAGATCTATGTATCTAGTGCTTTCAGGAAGTATTCTCCCATTCAGCTTCTAAATTCAGAGTAGCCAATGAGAAGCCTTGATGTGTAGGATTGCTATTTAACTTTTCATGTATTCTGCTCAGCTGTATTGCAAGCTTTTTAAAGTTAGGAGCTACATATTCTACTTATTTGTATCCCTCAAAGTGACTAGCATAGGCTTCTGTCCGACAGAATATATTATCAATGAATTTTTTTAAATAATAAACCTTATATGGATAATCCTCTGGATTCTCTTCTTTTTTAGACTCCCTTCTACCTTCTCCATCCCTTATCCCACCCTGCCCTATTCCCCACTGCCAAGCCTTTATTCCCAAATAAAGTCTAATATCAGAATATAATAACATGGATTTAGAGATAGAAGTAACATAAGAGATCAACTACTTTAACCCTTCCTCCTATCCCCATTTTACTGAGGCCCAGAAAGGTTAACCCAAGACCATTCAAGTAATAAAGAGAAAAGTAAAGGTTCTCTGACTCCAAATCCAGAATTGTCTTCACAACTCAAGACTATTACTCCAAAAAGTCCTTCCAGATGAACCACAAACTGATCTTTTCTAGTATTTATGCTTAGAATAAGCAGTCTAAACCTTTGTGTCATGAATTAACAATTTTCTCTTGCTTTCCCCTCATAGGTTTCAAATGACAAACAGTAACATTCTTCCTGTTCATTCATTCATTCCCATTATTCTAGTTAAGGAAAGGGGTTATATCTCATTAGAGTTATTTGTTTTTCTTTTCTAGAGTAGTAAGCTGAATCCAGTAAGGAATTTTTGCCTGGCTAAAAAAACAGGGGAAAATCATTTCAAATATCTATTTTTCCCAAAAGACTTTTATTTCACTTAATGTTCAAATTAGTTAACCCATTTCCTCCTTTCCATGAATTTAATTTTAGGGGTAGTTATGATTGAGGGCTATGTGTTTTAGAAATCAAGTAACTAATCAAATATAATAAGATTCTCCAAAATAAAACATTGAAGCATCTAGTTTCTCTGTGCTATTTCTTAGTTCCTGAAGGTAGTGATGCTAAGGGCAAAACACAAAAGCAATTATACTTCCTTTCTTCCTAGTTGGTTTCCTTTTTCTTCTCTGTACAATTACATAAAAGACATGGATTGAATACGACATATGACTAGTCAGATTTGATCCTTTTCCCCAAGGGGAAAAGGGAAAAAGAGAGAAGAGGAAGGGACCCATAGACAGTAACAACCAGAATGATTTAGAAATCAAAGGTGCAAATGCCAAAGGAATTTTACCAATCTATGAGTACACACTTATCTAGTTTACTTATAATTGGTGTGTTCCTAAATGCATAAGCACTTTCTGGTCCAAGAAGGGAGAGGGGCACTGTGAAAGGCTCTAATTTCCTTTGTTTACTCTTTTATATAAAACTCTACAAGCCCAATGTTCCGGGTGCCACTCAAGACAGTCTACAGACCTGAAAAAGTTGGTTACCCCCTGGGTAGAACTTCTGTGTACTGTGGCATGTCCTAGAATCAGGACAAAAGGGGCCCAGGTGGCTATGTCACAGGCTGGCACATGCCCTCTCTGTATCCTTTGTTTTAACATCAATAAATTATGACCAGGTAAGTTTTCTATGAGCATGAGCTATGTCCCACTTATATCCTTAAACAGACTAGAACAAACACTTAGCTGGACTGAACTAAATTGTGCTTGCTACTGTGTTAGGTAGGCATTGTGCGTAGATTTCATCTACAAGGACCCTGACTTTGGGAATTTAACTTCCTTGTATACCATCTTTCTTCTTTCATCTACCTACAAAAATACTTTCTAATACTCCATTTCCCCTAAATTTATATCTTTGGAAAAAGTTAAACTTTTCAAAGAACAAAGATCTAAACATAGAAAGGACCTCAGGTGTCATGCAGTTAAATCCCTTCATTTTTCAAAGGAAGAAATAGAGATAATTAAATCATTTTCACCAAATCGTAGATCATAAACTCACAGATGGAATTTTAGCTCACCTTCTAGGACCACAGAGACAATTTTTTCTCCATTGAAAAAAAATCTCACTTATCTTTAGTGAAGGAAATAAATTGCTGCACGCACACACACAAAAATAAGTAAAAATATATCGCAAGTTTGTTTTTATGCTCGTCTATGAAATTTTATCAAAACTGGGCACATCTTCTAAGTTATTATGACAGAGAGAGATGTGAAATGTCAGGTAGTTGGATTGCAATGGGATTATTAAAGCAATAACATGATAAATAAATACTTGGTCTCTAACTTTTTTATTCTAAGGAATAAAATGAGTTTACTCAATTCCATATATGTAATGCAAAGTTTACCTTGAACCAGACAGAATCTATAGGTAGAACTGGAAGTAGGAATTTTCATACCCCAGGCAAACTATGTACAGGGCAAAGGAATATAGAATAGTACCCTTATTTGGGGGTGGAGGGAGTTGAAGATATGGGAATAGGGTTAAAAGGAAGAATGGGAGAATGCTTCACCACAGCCCATATTCTAAGTAGGAGGCGCTTTGTTGTTTCTATGTTGCTAAAGGACCACAAGTAGCAACACCCCCTCTAAAATTGACACCCTAGGTCAAAGCCCCAAATACCTCACCCTAGCAACATCTCTGACTATAAGTACTGGTGTAATTCAGAGGCAGCACAACTCTGCATGCTTTCACATGGCAAATGCTGTGATAAATGCACTGAAGTATTTCATGCAGCAGCCAGCTCAGAGCAAAAGTTCAATTTAAATCTTCCTGAGTCAAGTGTAAATGGTTACAAATATGGCACGCCTCTGACTTGTGTGGCAGGCAGGCATCTTGTGAAGGCAGTGACAAGGATTTGTACCACACAGCCTTTTAAAATGTGATTAAGAGAGTCTCTGGTCTTTACATGTAAAATATCAAGTTTCCACTTGTGCAGGTTTCTTGCTTTAAAAAAAAATAAGAGTTTTAAAAATGCAAATTTGGATCAACTTTTCAGTCTCGCCATAAAATAGGTGTTTCCAGAAAAGATTCCAAAAACCTTCTCTCTGGATAATAAAAGTCAGTAAGGTAGGCTATGTTTTCTGGGGTATTAATGTAACCTCAGTGTGAGAGCTTGTTTAAACCCTTGCCATAAGTTTCTAGCTAATTGCATTTCATTGCCCTACTTGCTTCCGAAGTCACAGGTTGCCTTTGGGGACAAACAGTTCAGCTCCAGACTCCATTCAGAAAGGCATAGTTAGAGTCTCCTTTTCAATTTAGCTCATTGGCTGAGCCTTGGCAAGCCTTCATACCTGGTCTGTGAAGAGGAATGGTTTAGTCCAGGTAAGGGCTGGGATCAGGTGTCAAGGGAGTTGACAGTGCTGGGTCATTCGCTGACATCATGGATCAGGTTTGGTTAATAATCTACACATTGATTCTGCCTGAGCTGATCTGTATGCCTGTGATCAAGAGGTCAGGAGCAAAGAAATAGGTGGAAAAAGAAGAGTCGGTCACTGTGTCCTTCCCTGCAGCCCAGCAGAAATGTTTGTACAGGCTTAAAGAGTGATTTTTCTCATCAACCCCAGGCAAGCCCAGCCAGGCTGCTCAGTTTAGTGTGTGGTGTCAATGAAAATGACGGCAGCCGTTCAAACAACCCTGGATGGTCTACTAACAGACACTAACGACTTGGACAGGATATTACCTGACCTGAAAAAGAAGAAGAAGAAGAAGAAGAAGAAGAAAAAGAAGAGAAGGGATCTGCAGACACCTGCATGCTTCTGGAAGGCATCCCAAGGAACGGCTAGAACTTTCCCTCACACCAAACAAGTTGGGACTTATCTGGTGGGGAAAATGATCAACAGGGGCTCCTTTGCCAAGGTGATGGAAGGACTGCATCTCCCTACAGGTGAAAAGGTAAATGCATCTTGACAAAGTCGATCAAAGCTATGACATCGGCATATGGTTACCCATCGGTGAACGTGGAGGTGGGGAGGAGAAACATAAAGAGACCAAGATTTCAGATGTGTTTCCATAAGTCACAGTGAGGGGACCGATAACTGTGTATCTTAATGTTTAAGTCTTTTTCCAGGCAAGGTTATATTGTTTAGAATTTGAGCATGCTAAGATACATGATGACATTTTTCACAGGAGATGACAGAAAAGTCATGGAATATAGAACGGGGATCAGAGTTTAAGTTGTCAACTAGCGGTTGCCAATAAAATAGCTGTCAGTCTGTTTCTGCTCAGCTGAGTGAAAGATAGAACCTTCCTGCTGCTGTAGCAGGTAGAATTATAGAAGCAGGTTTTAGAGGAAATAGATAGTTTTCCTAGAATGTTTTATGGCAGACTTTTATTGGCTTTTTTTCCCCCCAGACTTGTACTGTGATCAGAGCATGGAACAGTAAAAAGAGCATTATCCCTGATATCAGAAGATCTGGATTCAAGTCCCACCTCTGATGTGGTCTTTCTTTGTATCCTTGAGCAAGCGACTTAAGCTCCCTCAGCCTCAGTCTAATAATTATCTGTGAAATGAAGATGTTGTCCTAAGTGGCCTCTGAAGTCTCTCCCAGCTCTAGATAAATTGTCTCAGAAACTGATCAATAAGCTTATCATTTCAATTAATATATTTGGTCTTCGCATATATGCGATTCCATATGATAATTACAATTATTCAATTGTTTTCAGTCACTTGCAACTCTTTGTGACCCCATTTGGGGTTTCCTTAGCAAAGATACTGGAATAGTTTGCCTTTTTCCTTTCCAGTTCACTTTACAAATGAGGAAATTAAGTTAAACACGATTAAGTGGCTTGCCCAGCAACACAGAGGCAATAAGTGTCTGAGGTCACATTGGAACTCAGATCTTCCTGACTCTAAGCCTGGTGCTCAATCCACTACAGCACCTAGCTGGCCCTATCATTCTATCTCCCACCTTACCCCACAAAAAATGCTCCCAAGAGCAAAGCTAGTAGATTCCCAGACAAAGTCTATTTGGCAGTCCTTAGCTGTCACTGGTTTCTAACCAAATTTTCATATATGTTATATGTTTAGGCATGTATATATGCATATGTATACATATATACACCTATATGTGAAAATATATTTTCTATATTTCACATGTACGTGAAATTGTGTTGGGAATTATTGACAGGGACATATACATATATGTATATTTCACGTATATGTAGAATTTGTATTAGAAACCACTGATAGGCACATATATACATGTATATATGTGTGTGTATCAGAATATGGAACTCTAGTCATTTACAAATGATAAAAATCTCTTTAAAAAGTATGAACCCTGTCACTCCCTGCCTCCTAGTTTTGTATGTGTGTTGCCATTTGGGGGTGTTTTGCTTTCTGTTGAGCAGAACTAGATGCCGAATTTCAGTTTTTTCTCTGTGTTCTCTGACAAAGGTCGCTATTAAAGTCATTGACAAGAAAAAAGCTCAGCAGGACTCCTACATTTCCAAGAACATGAAGCGTGAGCCCCGCATTCAGCAGATGGTTAAGCATCCTCACATTGTCCAGCTGTACGAAACCCTGGAGACAGAAAACTCTTATTACATGGTGATGGAGCTGTGCCTGGGTGGGGATCTCTTGGACAAGATCTGCGACCAAAAGAAACTGGATGAAAGGGAAGTAAGGAGGTTCACCAGGCAGATAATGTCAGCCGTTGGCCACCTACACCACCATGGCATCGTCCACAGGTAAGGTGCCTTTTTCTTTCTATCAAAGCTCTTGAAATTCCTCATGAAAAACACACCAAAGCCCTGCTTCTAAGATAGGAAGAAATAAATCTCATTTTCCTGCTAATAACATGTCCATATGAATGAACTGTGATGTGTCTGTTAGGGGCCAAGGGTTCCAAGCTAGATGGGCAGCTAGGTATCATGGTAGATAAAGTCTGGGACCCAGAAAGAGTTGAGATCAAATTCAGTCTCAGATACTTACTAGCTTTGTGACCCTGGACAAGTCACTTCATCCCTGTTTGTCTCAGATTCCTCAACTGTAAAATGGAGATAATAATACTATCTATCTTCAGGGTTGTTTCAAGGTTGAAATGTGATAATATTTCGAAAGTGCACAGTGCCTGACACATAGTGGGCATTTAATAAGGGTTTATTTCCTTCCTTCCCTCCTTCCATGCAGGAACCAACTCAACACAAGTTTATAGTCCTTGATAAGCTTTATACTCCGTTTCTAGAAGCCCTACAAACAGACTTTATCCCATGGGTCAATGGACCCATATCCAAAGAGATATTGACCAATGATCTAATAAAAATCCGTCAGTGGGCTCAGGGGAAATCACACAGAAGAATTGCACAGAACAGGCATGCATGGACGGATTGCTATCTGCATCCTTGGAAAGAAGACCTAGACTAATGTGATCACAAATGCACTGGAATATTTTTTTTTATTTGAGTGGGATTTAAAAAAAATTTTTCCTCTCTCTCTTTTTTCAGATGCTTTTTGTTTTGAGAAACTGTGCTTATGAGGAAAGTAAAGCTGGAGTCTAACCTATAAATGGGTTGTTTATTCAAGTCTATTGGTATGGAAAGCATTAGAGTATAAAGAGAATATCAAAGAGGGAAAGGAAGAAGCATCAATAGATGTGGGACACATAAATGCAAACTTTCGTGACTCTAATGATTCTATTTTAGGAGGCTAGCCAATGCTTTTTTCTGGTATTCACAATGCACTTGTGCTCATTTTCAACTTGAATGTTGTAAAGGCAATAGCCTTATAAACAGATTGTATGGATAAAAACATAACCTGCTAAGAAAAAATGTTTTTATGGAACCCAATGTGCTGAACTATACAGAGTTCATTCTATTAGGTTGTCTTCTAGGTTTTTTCCCTTCCTTTATTTTATTCATGGTCCAGGAGGGATACTCAGACTCTCTTTGTTGTTGTTCAGTTGTTTTTTCAGTCATGTCTGACTCATTGTGATCCCATTTGGAGTTTTCTTGGCAAAGATACTACAGTGAATTGCCATTCCTCCTGTAACCCGGAAAAGTTTCTTCTCTGTATAAGGAAACTGAGGCAAACAGGGTTAAGTGACTTCCTCAGAGTCATACATCTAGTAAGTGTCTGAGACTGGATTTGAATTCATGAAGATGAGTCTTCCTGACTCTAGTCCATTACACCACCTAACTGCACCTCAGACTCTCTAAAGTAGTGTTTTTCTACCCCCTTGTTACTTTAGCAGGCTAATTAGAGATATTAGTTTTCCACGGAATACCTAGAATATATCACTGATAAAATGTGCTCCTTTGATGGGGACAGAAGGGAGGAACAGGATAAGCATTAAAAAAATAGACTGTTTAAAGGATTTGGTGGGGGGGATACCTAACCATCCTCAGTGCCAGGGTGAAAGGTGCCCATGTGAGAGTTAGGGGATCAGCAAGAACATCTACAAAATGATGGCAAATATTCAAGAATGTTAGGGATTTAAGTTACTGTGAACAATTTACTATTTTAGGAGACAAAGGGGAATGCTACGCTATGATGGACTGTGGATTCTTTTTTAAGCTCTGAAAGCCATATTTCTGCACAGGCTTTTTTCAGTATATTATGGTTGGGAAAGCACTAGATTTGGAACCCAGATACTTGAGTTTGAGCCCCCACTATGCTATCTACACGATCTTGGGGGTGGGATTTCATCTCTGCAGATAGTTTTCTGAGGGGTTTGAAGCTGATTACTAAAAGCCCAATCAACTGTTAAATCCTGAGATCATTTTGTACTTTAAACTCTATGTATCACATTCTGAATCCAACAACACACCTATTAAAGTGTTCTTTTCCCTAGAACACCATCCATTCTCACCAAGTCAGGAAACTTGAGTACTTAATTCAGCATTTCCCTTAAGGAGTTCAAATCTTGCCTCAGACACTAGTTGGCTGTGTGACCTTGGACATGTCAGTTAATTGCTCTTTGCCTCAGTTTTCTCAATTTTAAAATGGGGATGATATTAGCTTTTTAGAACCAACTGTGTGATCTTTAGCAACCTCCTTCATTTCTCTAGACCCCATTTTCTTAATCTCTACAATGAATTGGGAAAGATTTCAATGTCCTACCCAGCTCTGAATCTCAATGATCTCATCTGCAAAGTGAAGGGGTTCAAAAGATGACCTCTCAACATATTTTCAGGTTTAAATCAGTAAGGCAAATGACATTTATCAAGTACCTAGTATGTGCCAAGCATGACTTTTAACACTGGGAATTTAAGGAAAGGCAAAATGTAGCCCCTATTCACAAGGAATTCACAGTCTAATGGGGAGACAACATGTTAAGAAACCTGTATAACAGGCAGTGAGGTGGCTTGGTATATAGAGAGCCATACCCTGGATGGAGGTCCTGGCCTAGCTCTGGAACCCTGGACAACGTACTTAAACCCAATTACCTAACCCTTACCACTCTTTTGGGACCAATATTTAGCACTGATTCCAAGATGGAAGGAAAAACAAGATATACCCAAGATAAAGTGGAGATAATCAAGAAAGAAAAGTAACTCACATTAAGGGAATTAGGAAAGAGTTCTTGTAGAAGGTCAGATTTTAGATGGAATCCAGGAGACAGAGATGAGGAGGGAAAGAGTTTTAGGCACATGGGACATTCAGTAAAAATTCTCAAAGTTGAGAGATAGAATGTCTTGTTCAAAATAGAAGAGAGGCCAGAGTTACTAAAACACACTGTGGTGGGGCTGGGAGTGGGTAGTGGAGGGTCTGTATAACCTGCAGGAAGACTGGAAAGGTAGGGTGCTTTAGGGAGATACCTGGAGCACCTACCTCACAAGATCCAAAATCCTATGTGTGAGTGCTTAGTCAACCTCAAAGTGTCATGTTAACATCAATTTTTATCATTATTCTACTTCGATTGGAAACATCCATTAACATTTTAGACATAAAACCAATATGGAAGGTTGAGGGTGGCAAGAGAAGGGAAAAGAGAAATAACCCTTCTATACACAACTAAAATAATCTACACACAAATGTTTCCACCACCCAATAAAGCTTATTTTATTTCTCATCCTTTTTAGGGACTTGAAAATTGAAAATTTTCTTTTAGATGAAAACAACAATATCAAGATTGTGGGTAAGTATAAGTTTAACTACCCTGCTCATCACACATGGTCCCATCTCCCATAGCTAGTCCTTTATACTGACTTTCTCCCATGCCTGGAGACCTTCCCTCAGGTCTCCTGACCTCTGCCTCAAAGAGTGTTTCTTGCTTCCTTTAAGAATAGGCACCATCTTGTTCCTGAAATCTTTCCTGATTCCTCCAAACTGCCAGTGTCCTCAAGAGCACCTTATATATTTATTGAACTTTGTTTATGCATTATATATTTATACTTTTATATGTAGTATAATAATGTTACATATTGAGAGACTTTATTTTCTATATATCGACTTATTTCTATATCTCTGTTTTGAATTAGAGATTCAAATGACCTTTGTACACATTTCTTCGTTCTTAGGAATTTCAAGGAATGTCTCCCCTACCCCAACCTAGAACCTGATAAATAGAAAGAGGAGTTGATGAAGCTCATCTTGCTCCTTAAAAAAACTGGTTTAGACTAGGAGTTATAACATAATTGCCCATGATCACCCAGAGGGCGAGAGTTTTGATGGACCACCTCTCTATTGGTTATTTACCAATTAGTTATATCATGAGTTGTCCAAGGAGGGACTGAATAAATGAGCCCTGAGATTGTATTTATTGCCCCTGTGTGTGTGCACTTCCTGGCCTGATCACCAAGAGACATAAGTGACAAATTAATTTATTGGTTAATGCTATCCTAATCAATAAATTAATAATTTATAAATAATTTATCATATATTATTATAAATAATATATTTATTATATTATATCATATATTATATATTCATTGTATATATAATATTATCATATAATTAATGAATTAATTGTTGATGGTACATTTTTGATAAACAAAGAAGCCAGTTTCTTAGAATTTTTAATTTTCCCAATATAGTATAATATTGAATATAATGTGAATATATTATTTATAATATGTTCATATATATAATAGGAAGCAGCTAGGTGGCAGAGTGGATAAGAGTGCCAGACTTGGAGTTAAGAAGAGCTAAATTCAAATCTAGCCTCATATACAAACTATGTCACCCTGGGCAAGTCACTTAACCCTGTGTTTCAGTTTTCTCATTTGTAAAATGAGCTGGAGAAGGAATTGGCAAACCACTCCAGCATTTTTGCCAAGAAAATCCCAAATAGGGTAAAGAAAAGTTGGACATGACTAAAATGTCTCAACAACAATAACAAAATATATGTATACATATAATATACTTGTTAGCTTTCTCATTTTCATGCAAGCTCTTCATGAATAGGGATTGTTTCATTCTTTTTACTTGTATCTCCAGAACCTAGTACAGAGCCTGGTACATAATAGGCACTTAATAAAAACTTGCTGATTGGATTTTGTTAGGTACAATTATAATTTATGATATATAGACTCACGAGGCTGGAAGAAGTTCTCTAGTCTATACTATTTTTCAAAAAAACAAACTGCATTATTTCATTTAGTGTTTATAGTTAGCATTCTATATTATAAATATATAACCATGCTCATCATTTTATTATTTATTATCTTCTTATTTTCATTTCAACACAACTGTTTAAGCATCTACCTGGTACCAGGCATTGTAGATCACAATTTAAAAATAATCCTTTTTAGTTCAAATTTCATGCAAGTAACATCATGAACCTTGAACAACTATGTTCAACAAAAACCAGTGTTTTGAAAACACAACTACAAACTAGATCAATATGTGAATTTTCTATGAAGTCAATGTAGAAAGAAGTCAGAGATCAAGTCCCGTAAATAAGGAAGCAGAAATCTAAAACGGTCAAGTGACTTGTTCTAAGGCCATTTCTCTCTACAATGTATTCTATTCAAAATGTATTTAATAAAATGTGTTCGAGAAGAATAGACTTCCTCTTGGAACTTTTTACTATAATGTAAATAAGGCCAAATAAATTCAAAACAGTTTGTACTGAACAAAACCATAATACCTCCCGCAGCATAAAGATCCAAGCTTTGGATAAGGAAGGATCTTTTGAACAACATTATTTTCTATCACAAAGTTAATTCCATGCAATTTTATAAGCTCCATTACCCAAGTGACTCATTGTACAGTGTTTGTTAAACAACAGTGGAAATCAAGGAAGATTTTTCCAGAGGATGAATGTTGAGGTGAGTTTTGAAGAAATTTAACAGGCATAAGGGAATGATAAGAGATTGCAAGGACAGAACCAAATGTGAAAAAAAGCCTAGAAATAGAAAAGTATTTCATATGTTCCATGGTGAAAGTGGTTAGCAGTAGGAAGTAGGGAAATATAAAAGTAGTTAAGTTTGGACGAAACACAGAGTAAGTTAGATGGGAAAGATAGTGTGGGAATAGATAATGGATAGCCTTGAATTCTAAGTAAAAAAGTTTGACATGGTTGACAAAAGCAAGCCACAGCAAGTCTTTGATCAAAGGATTGACACTGACCAAGGAAAATGACTCTAGAACCATGGAAGTATGGATGACGCTAGAAAGAGAAAAGAGGTGGGAAGCCTTGTTAGAGGGCTAGTGCTCCAAACAGATATGAAAATAGCCCATATTAGGTTGTCAGGCATGGAGGACAAAAGAAAGACCAGCTTCAATAGTATTGAACTTGGAAAGTGCCTGGTATCGGAGAGTAAGCAAGTGACAAAATTATTCCAAAAGTTTGGAAGAGGGGAGACTGGGTAGAAAGTAACACCACCAAGAGAAATAGCCATGTCAGAAGGAGGAAGAGATAAAATCCCATATTTTAAACATATAAATATAATAGTTCATTATCTTATTACTTGCAATTAGTTATAAGTATCTACTATGTATAAGGCACTGTAAATTACAATTTAATGGGAATGCTAACTTTTCCATTAAAATTCTACTAATATTGCTAAAAATCTAAAATCGGTGCTCTGAAAGTATAATTACAAACAGTTCAAACTGAACAAAACCATAATAAATCCTGAAAGATAAAGCTTTGGATAAGAAAGGCTCTTTTGACCAATATTATTCTCTGTCACCATAAGGCTAATTACTTGCAATTTTAAAAGCTCTATTAGCCCAGTGACTGGCTGTGCAGTCTAGATCTGGGTTGAAGGATTTTACTTTCTACAAAATCTATGTAGAAAACAGTCATAGAGGTGAAGACCAACAAATGGAAAAAGTGAATTCCAAAAAGCTCAAAACCTAAAGGTGCATTTTGGGTGTGTGATGCAGGGATAAATTACCAATAAGAGCAAGAGAAGGGACCTATGAGGGAGGCATCTTGGCCCATTGGAAAGGATGCTGTAGTATGTACTAGAAGACCTAGATTTGAGGATAGTTCTGCTGCTGCTGAAATGTATGACCATGGATGAGTCTCTTCCCTTTCTGGAGCCTCTTTTTCCATCTATAAAATGAGCTAGTCGATAAGGAAGGAATATTGGATTGGGGTGGCAGTAATCAGGCAAGAGGCAACAAAGTAAAGTGGAAAGTTTCCTCAACTTAGAATCAAAGGATCTAGGTGGATATCTCAACTGTGCCATTCCCCACCAATTTTTTGACCTTGGTAAATTACTAATTCCCTTGGGAATCAATTTCCCAATTTCTAAAATGAAGGGGGGGGGGGGTAAACTAAGTAATCTCCCATGTTCCTTCCATTTTGGATCATTTCTATGTCTATGATACACAGACCAGAAAACCCAGATAACTGAGGGTATTTCATTAC
Source organism: Gracilinanus agilis (assembly GCF_016433145.1). NCBI lineage: Eukaryota > Metazoa > Chordata > Mammalia > Didelphimorphia > Didelphidae > Gracilinanus > Gracilinanus agilis. The sequence continues at coordinate 328,201,732 of NC_058133.1, forward strand.
TGATCTCATTATATTAAGAACCCTGTGACCCTAAAAAGCAAAGTCAAGGTGATAAGGAAATGGGGGGAAAACCCACCTTCTTCTCCTTTGCTTCTTTCTCCCTTTCTTTTCCCAGAAAGCTCCTCTCTCTCCTGGCCAGCTAGGGGCATGTGGAAGACTGTTCCAAAGAGGAGTTATTGAAGCTAGTATTTGTTTGTTTGTTTGGGGAGGGGGAGATGTCCCTCTAGGAATCAGAAACCTTTGATTATCACACTCATGTTCTCAGCTCTGGGCATTTTCTCTGGCCATCTCCCATGTCTGGAATGTTCTCCTTCCACCTACTGCCTTTCTCAGCTTCCTTTAAGTCCTTACTAAAATCCCATTTCTGACTAAATGAATGTTATATACATCTACAGAATTAATGTTTGAATAATAACTTCTGAATAATCACCTCCAGAGAAAGAACTGATAAATAGAAACAAGAAAGACAACATTTATATACTTTTTTGTCAAGTGATGACTTTTCTAGTGTAGGGAGAAGAAGGGGAGAGAAAGAGATTCCTGGGAATTTTAATGTAACTAACAAACAAATAAATAAAAATCAACCAATAAATATAAAAGCAATTTGAAATTATGAAGATAAAACAAATTCCATCTTCTACAGGAAGCTTTCCCAAATCCTATTCATTCTAGCACCTTCCTTCTTTTAATTATTTTCTATGTATTATATATAGTTTGTACATAAATTGTTTATTTGTTGTCTCCCCTATTTGATTGTGAGTTCCAACAAGGCAGGAACTCTCTTTTGCTTCTTTTTGTATCCCCAGGACTTAGGAAAGTGTGTGACACATGATAGTTGCTTGCTTTATGTATATTGACTGATATCTAGACATGCATGGATGAGTCACCATAGTTAGAAGGAATATCTCCATGGACAGGGTCACAGAATCCTTTCTGTATTCAAGTATTTGAGCTCACATTTCCATAGCAATTTAAGGATTAAAAAGCACTTTTTAAAACAATAACCTTTCAAGGCAGGGCTTGAGTTTCATTATTCCCAGTTTCCACTGGGATTAACAAAGATGAAGTGATTTGGCCATGGTCAACCGGATAGCAGATACTCTCATTCCTGGCCTTCTGGCTCCATGTAAGTCCAGGATTCTTTCCTCCCTTTCATGCTATTGCACAATCTAAGGACCAGAGGAAGTAGGGACCCAGGAGAACTTGCTAAAGAGAACTGAGTCATTTGAGAAAATTTAAAAACTGGTTTTAAAGATGGTACCCGTACTTGTTTTGTAGACATATCCATATCCACATAAGAACTGCTGCTATAGTCAGAAAAAGAAAGCATTCCACAAGAGCAAACGCCATGAGGTTTATGGTTACTTCTAAACTTTCTCACCCAGGCCACTAGTCAAAAGAATTAAGTGGTCTCTGTCAGAGCTGAACTTTTTAGGTCTGGCTCTTTGTAAATCTTTCAGACTTTGGCTTGAGCAACATTATGAAGCTGGAGGGTCTTTCTCAGGAGCTGTTAAACACTCAGTGTGGAAGCCCAGCCTATGCTGCCCCGGAACTGCTGGCTCATAAGAAATATGGTCCAAAGGTGGATGTCTGGTCCATGTAAGTAAATCACCAAATTACCATGTCAGCTCAGGGACATTGAATCATAATCACGGTGGATTTAAAGTTATGGGAAGCCCGGTTGGTTAAATTTGCAGACTGTTGAGCAAGATATTTTTCTCACCTGGAGTTTGACACACACACACACACACACACACACACACACACCACATACAAATGTACACACTTCCATAACCAAGAGCAAAATTCCACCAAAGTGATTGAATTGTTAGTCCATAAAAAATATTTTCTTTTCTCTTCTTGTCACCACATTTTAGAAAGGCTGTTAATATGGGAGGGAAGTCAGGATAATGATGAGACTCTAGTTCACACCAGGTGAAGATCACTAGAAAGAATAGGGTATGTTTATCTTGGAGAAAAGAAGATTTATAGGGGACATAACAGCTGCCTCCAAGTGCTTGAAGGGCCATCGTGTGAAAACTAGGTTGTACTTACTCTGGCACCAGAAGGTAGATACAAAGAAAAAAAGAGTGGAATCAACAATAAGTATTTGTTAACCTCATAAGCACTGTGTTGAGGATGTGGGGAATCAAAGATGAGAAATAATTTTGTTTTGGGCTTATCATATCCAGCATCTATAATTTTTAAAAAATAAATCTGTGCAGAATGAAAAAAAATGTAAGGTAATTAACTACAAGGAGGACATTAACAACTGGGGAATAACTACAAGGAAGACATTAGCAACTGGGGTATCAGGAAAGGGATCATGCAGATAGATGCTGGTCCTCAAGCAAAAGGAGAAAGTTGCAAAAAGGCAAATCTGGGTTTCTATGAAGAAAAATTTCCTAATAATCAGATTGTATTCAAAGTGTAATGAGCAGACTAGGGAGAGAGTTGGTGGGTTCTCGTTGGACCCACCTGTAGGCAGGGGCTAGAATAATCTAGGTAGGGAATGATGCACTGGAGATTCCTATCAAGATGTAGATTAGATTAAACTGCCACTGAATTACATTCTAATTTTGAAATTTTGTGATTCAGAGAGTTTTATTTAAAATTAGTTCTGGTGATGAAATAGACTACCAACCTCCTGAACTGAGAGTTTGGATAGAGACGTATTATTTTTGGTCATTGAAAAAATGTATTTTGCATGTCTCTGTTTTTTAAAAAAATCCTTACCTTCTGTCTTAGAATTGATATTAAGTATCAGTTCCAAAGCAGAAGAGCAGTTAGGGCTAGGCAATTGGGGTTAATTGACTTGCCCATGATCCTACAGCTAGGTCATGTCTGAGGGCCAGATTTGAACTCAGAATCTTCCATCTCTAGGTCTGGCTCTCTCTCTCCACTGAGTGACCTAGCTGTCCCTTGACTATATGTTTTTAACAGAGTATTTTGTGTTTCTTCTCTTCTCAGTGAGGGTTGTGGGAAAGGGAAGGAAGGAAGGAAGGAAGGAAGGAAGGAAGGAAGGAAGGAAGGAAGGAAGGAAGGAAGGAAGGAAGGAAGGAAGGAAGGAAGGAAGGAAGAATAATTACAGAGGCAAACATCAGTCCCATCAGTCCTGGAGTAAGAATTTATCACAAATTCTGAATTAATGGAGTAAAGAGGTTTTAGAATTCCAAGGAAAAAAGAAAAGTCCAAGATGGTGTTTTAATACTATTTTAAAGAAAGTAAGAGGATGCAAGATAACTTCAGAAGGGAAGGAGAGAGAAAGATCAAGGTAGAGAAAGCAACGTAGAGAGAAAATCTGGTTGTTAAAAGCACTTTGTGAAGAATTAAAGAGATGAAGATTGAAAGAATAGTGGAGAAACAGACAGAAAGATAGAAGAGAATAAAAGGGAGAAAGAAACCAAATTTTCCCTCTTCCTTAAGCCAGCATTTTTCCTAAGCAATCTTCCAAAAATCATTTTGATATCTTACCCAGATATCAAATTTTATTTGATCTCAGAATTAGGGAGTTTTTCAAAAGATTCACTCTGAGCTTTCCATCACCATTTTTCAACTGATCAATTTTGATTACTCATCAGAACCCTCCCCATAATATTCTCTTTTAATTCAAATTCTATCATAAAAATAAAGCAATAAGAATTGAGTAGATTCTTTCAATCATCTGGTCTTTGATTAAACACTCTTCCTATTTGCCCTCAAAAAGATGATCATAATTAGAGCATAGCAATTCTCACTGAAAAACAAGAAGCCTGTTGTCGGTCTGCCATCCTATTCAACACATTCCAATCAAAATCCACAGTAACACAATTAGGAATCCATGAAGGAAACACCAGCGCTCACTGTGCCTGTCCGTGATTTTTGTGTATCCAATTTTTAGATCCTTGGAAAGACTGAAACATGATTAACTTTCATCCACTGGCCAAATTAATAAGCCAGATGCTACATCCAAAGGCTGCCAGAGATTTCAGTGGGATGGAAGAGTTCCATTCCGTTACAGCCAATAAATTTTCAAGCTTAACATATCATCAGGCTCCAGCCACAATTAAATAGTAGACTCACACTTGTTCAACTACATATGTTTTGTGTGTCACCTTTTGAACCACAGCACCATACGATTTTACTGGGATACCTTCTTGTGGCTCAGTCTTATTCTTATTTCTGGAGAACCCAATGTTCCAGTAAGATTTATGAGAAACAGAAGATAGATTTCCTATTCTAGCCATTTAGATGTCATCTATGTATTCTGCAGATAGCAACATGGATGGGCATGGCAACAGTCCAACAACTAAAATGGTTATTTTATTTTAATATCATATGATATTTGTGTTCCCCAATAAGGCTCATACAGCCATTATCTAGTGCTTATGGATTTCCCCCTCAGAATGTTTGCTGTTCTCCTCTACTCAGCCCACAGCATCACCCTGAAAACATGACCTCAGGTTCAGTCTATCTGAGCTTCCCAAGAATATTAACACCCTCCATTCCCCACCACTAAACCAGTGTTTTGGCACACCTCACTGGAAAACAGCTGAAAAATATTTGAATCTGGGTGCTTAAGTGGCTTAGAGGATTAGTAATGGGATCAGGAGTCTTTTGGCTTAGAGGTGCCTGATTCAGAGGCAGTCCTAGTTGATAGTGAATTAAATTCTGGTTGATAGCAAGTGTGAAAGCTATTGACTTCCAGCCTGGGTTTCTCTGACCTGCTCTCTCTTGGTGGTCTCTTGGCTCTTTCCCCACATCCCTTTACAAGGAGCAAGACTTGCCACCAAAAGATGATGAACATGTCTCTGAGGAGAATGTGCATGTTAGTCACAAATTCCAAATGGATTTGATTCTACTTTCTTGTAAGTCTTCTTATTTTCATGCATTTCTAAATTTTTTGCTCCCAACCAAGACTGGCTGGGTGGAAATCCCAAAATGAATATTAAAAGAATAGTTTCTACAGTGATACAAATGTTTTCATTTTGGCCTTGACACTTTAAAGCCTATAAACAATTAAAGTCATATGTCTATCATAAGTATCCACCCCTACTTTCAACAAGTGATAATTGGTATATTAAAGTATTTTGGAACTGAGTTTTTTACAGGAGTGACCCTATCTCACTCTTTCCTAACAGTCTTTTTTGCTTCTCGGTGAAATGTCTTCATTTGAAACTCAATTTTTAAAAAATAAATACTTATATGTAATTGAGGAAAAAATAAAATGTTATTTAAAAAAGAGAGAAATCTCCTTTAGTTGTGTGATACAATCATTCACCCAATTCTACCAAACTATGGTCCTTAAGCCAATGATTTTCAGACTCTAGGTAAAATTGTCAAGTAGAACCACATTTGTCTTGGGCACCCTCCCATCTCTCTTTCTACCCTGACACTTTCTCATACAATCAAGTTTGTCATAATTGAAATTCCCAACAAGCATTCACCTAACACCAGCTTGAAAACCTCTAGTAAAGAGAAACCTCCTACCTCCCAAGGCAATCCATTCCACATTTGGACAGTTCTAAGAGTTCAGAAAATTTTCCTTACATCAAAACTAAAATCTGCCTCATTATGATTTGTACCCACTGGTCCTGTTTCTAGCCTTTGGGATAAGCATAGAAAATCTAGTCTTCTCTTCTATATAGCAACAATCATCCCTTCTTCCTTCCACAAATCCTTGTATAACACTGCCTCCAATCTTCTCTCTCTCCCTCCTCCAATATCCCTATCACCCTCTTCTAAACTCATTCCAACATGTCTATGGCTTTCCTAAAACATGATGCCCAGAACTGAGCACAACACTTAAGTATGGTCAGAGCAGAGCTTAGCATAATGGTACTAACCACTTCCTCATCCTGGAAGCCGTTGCTTTTAATGCAATTTAGGATTGTAACATCTTGAACTTTTAGTCTGTTAAAAATGCCTAGATCAAATGTTACATCTCCCCCATTCTGTAATTTACTTGTATGATTGATTTTTTCATCCAAATGTTGCATTTTAATTTTTAATTTTTTCAAGGCAGTAAGGAGAAAGACCTATGACTTCATCAACATAAAGAACTCTAGAAAGGAAAGACAGAAACAAGTATTGGTGTTAATCATCTTACTACGTCCCAGCACTATGCTAAGCTCCTAAAAAAAAAAAAAAAAAAAAAAAAAACATGCTCTCATTTGATCTTCAGAACCACTCTGGGAGGGAGATGCTATTATCATTCCCATTTTTCAGTTGAGGCAAACAAAGGTTAAGTGACAGCTAGTAAATGCCTGGGGCATGATTCAAATTCAGTTTTCTGAATCCAAGTAGATTATGATGCAAATAGATAGCTAGACTAGACTGTAGCTTAGAGTCCTAAAGCATCACCAAGAGCCCTGACAAATTATAACTAGCATATGATCCCACAATTCATATATGTCAAAGGCACCACTTGAGCCTCGGTCTCCCTGACTTTGAGGTCAGTCCTCTATTCACTACTCCAGAAATTTATTCTTATTAATTTGTAACTTATTACGTTCAACCCATCATCCTAGCTCAAGGATCTTGAGTATTAGCCAATGAGTTAGCTATGACTTCCAGTTTTGTGTCATCTATAAATTTGACAAGCATTGCATCAATGTCTTCACGGGATCATAGAACCATAGATTTAGAGCTAAAAGGGAGTTTAAAGGCTATCGAGAAGATTTGTTACCAATACTGTATCATTTGATTTCTAATATTGCTCTGTAACATTGAAATTTTTGTCCAAGCCTTTACCTCATTCGTTTGTCCTAACAGATCTAGAAATGTCCTGCATTCCTTACCCTAGAACATCTTCTAAAATTGGGATAAATAATATTGAGAATGTAAGTTCCATCCTATTTTTGTAAACAATTCTGGCACTAGACAAGCATAACCAAGGGCCGCATGGCTGTAATCCTTGATTTTTTTCCATTAGATGAATGAATGAAGTCAAATTTAACCAAATCAAACTTGATTTTATCTTCTAGATGAGCAAGGACATTGGAATCCTGAAATCAAGCATTTGACTTCCCCTCATCCTTATGAGAGGATCAGGGAGGGACTGGAAAATATTAAACCACTTTCTCATTAGGTGTCCACCAATTAGAGATGTCTTGGGCTAGTGAAGTGAATGTGAAATAATGAGTTTTCAGGATTGTGTTTAAATGATCCAAGACTCTGAATGAACTATCTCTGGTTACTGAATCATTCACTAAATAATTTATATATCAACAAGTCTAATATATTCATTTTTTAATATCTGGAGAGCTACCTCTTAGAATTTATACTCATCACCCTCATTTTATAGTTTAAGAAACTGAGGTCTAGAAACATATGCCAAATATAAGATCTGAACCCAAGTTCTCTGATTCCAAAGTCACTGTGCCACACTGCTTTTCACAATAAAGATGAATCAGACATTAACAAAAATGTGACAATCTAGTATGTACTGTTAAAAGCCCATAAATTCTTTCTTGTTAGAGTATTTTTTTAAAAGATTGATTTCTAAACTTTTCAGCTTTGATGGTCATTCTCTTGACAGAGGGGTTAGTATGTTTGCTATGCTCACGGGCACGCTGCCATTCACTGTGGAACCATTCAATATCAAGCAGCTTCATCAGAAGATGGTGAATGGGGAAATCAGCTCTGTTCCAGATGACATCTCTTCTGGTAACTAACTCATTGGTATTTCCTAGTTCATAAATTAGGATTCCAGTCTACGGCAGCCTTTTGGGGACACAGCATTATGCTGATTGATCTCATCCAGTAATAAATATAATAAATAAGGATATAATCTAAATAAGAATCTATAGATCATTGGCTCTTGTTGCCAATGGGGAAGAATGATTGTGTATCAGGGGCCTGAAGTTTTAAGATGCTTTGAGGACTTCTCTGTCTTCAATTTCCTTAAAATTAACTGGTAGTAAAAAGAATATAACTCCTGCTTTCTATTATAATAGTCTCAATTTAAGAAATATTCTTAATGGCCTCTTTTGGTCAAGAGACACGGGAAATACCAACATGGATAATTCCCTTCTGAAAGCATTTGCTAAACATTTAATATATGTTAAGTGTTGGGCACACAAAGACAAAAACTAAATAGGAGGGCAGTCCCTAGCCTCAAAGAGCTTACACTCTACTGGAGAAGGACATGTATGGAGATTAATATATACAAATTAATTGGGGGATGGAGTGAAGAATGCCAACAACTAAGAAGATCAGGAAAGACCCAACTTCTATATGAGGTAATCTAATGAGTCTCAAAAGGAATTAGAGGGTCAGCTAGGAAACTCAGTGGACAGAGAGCCAGGCATAGAGACGGAAGGTGCTGGATTCAAATGTGATCTCATATACCTCCTGAGCAAGTCAATTAAACCCAATTGCCTAGCCAACAGCTCTACCTTGGAACTGATACCTAATATCCCTTCTAAAAATAGAAGGTAAGAGTTAAAAAAAAAAAAAAAAAAAAAAAAAAAAAAAAGGAGTTACAGATCCCAAAAGGCAGGAAGAGATAATGAGATTAGAGGAAGAAGAAATGTTAGCAGTTGAATAAATACTTTTCTGCACCTTTTAAAAATTGTTCACAATGCCAGATTTGTATAATAAATCAGTTGAACATATTCAATCTCTCCTTTATCCACCCACACACAACCTCACACACAAAAACTTGGCCACAAAATGCATTTTGTAAAAGACATCTGGACATTTTAAGTTCCTAAATTATCACTTGAGATGCCTAGGTTGCCAATGGAGCCACTGACTTTGGTAGTCAAACTGAGGAAGTTGGCTCATGAGCAGATCATTAGTTGTTTCAACAGAAGATTCTTGCCAATGAGAGAGGCTGTGGTTCATTGGGTTAATACCCCCAAACTGTGGGGTTTTTTCATCCCCAAACACTTCATCTGAATTGCATTCCAGGAGCTGTGCGTTTCATGCATTCCTTACTGGAGCCTGACCCAGCCAAGCGGCCTGCCATTAAAGAAGCAATGAAAGACAAATGGCTGAATGAAGGATGGAACAGGAAACCACTAAGTTCTATTACATATAAGAACAGGTAATTAATTTCTCACACCTCTCCCATTCCTTATTAACTCTGTTGTATGCCCAGCTTCTTTTTAAGACCTCCGTACCATTGGGATGTGCCTTCGTCAATCCTGGTATGTCAACACTCAATAAAATTCCATGGCCACCTCTATGAAACCAGGATTGCATTCCAGACTTATTCTGGAAGCTCAGGAAAGATGTTGAAATGGATGGATGAATTTCTTGAATTTGCTTACATCATATGGCTATCAAGCTCTGGAAGACTATGTCGCTTGAAGGCTGTGTGACCTAGGGCCATGTCACCAAGACACTCTCTGAGTTTCATGTTCCTAACTTCTAAAATGTCAGGGTTAGACTAGATGATATTGAAGGTTCCTTCCAGCTTTGATCTGAAGATTAAAGAGGTTCAATAGGTTTTTTTTTAATTTCTAGAAGAAAGGAGAAAAAAAGGTAATAGAGTCCCCCTCATCTGAACCTAACAGATTGAAAAAATTATAAACCAGTCACCATAATAAGAGTTAACACATATAGTGCTCAGGGTTTAGAAAATTATCTACCAATGTTACCTCAGTTGTTCCTCAGAACAACTTTCTGAGATAGGTGCTATTGAAGTTATAATTCTGATTTACAGATGAAGAAATTGGAGTCAATGAGTTTAAATGACTTGTCCTTGGCCATACTGCCAATAAGTGTTAGAGGGGGGATTTTAACCCAGTTTCTCTTTGAAAATTTCAATAATCCAATCTAAAATGTGTTGATACCTATTCCCTTGCCCCAAGGAGGATTCATCTTCAGAATTTCTTCAACCTATAAAATCATTGATTTCTTGCCAAAAATGCATAAAACTATTTGGACTTATGATTTGGCAGGAGAGTTCTGGAGCCAGTTTAAACCAGTTTAAGAGATTGTTAATTTTTCAATGTGAGTATTTATACCTTGGAAATCAGCAATTTGTAGGTTGAGGTTTCATCTATTGTTTTGTTAATTGTCTAGACTTAAGAAAGTGTTGAAGAAAATGCTAATAATATGCATTAAAGTTTAAAGTGTGTATGTAATACTCTTTTTTTTCAGATTATCAACTATAAAATATTTATCAGCACACTGCTGGATAGAATGTAGGGAGAAACAAAACTTTTCTGTTTTTTTTTGTTGGAGTTATTTTTATTTTAAAACTCACAAAATTGCCTTCCTGAGCATAATCAGCCAAAAAACAATGCCAATATTCTTCCATTGTTTTATTATTTTTAGTGTTCTTTTAGTGAAAACACAGATTTGGCATGATTTAAAGTTTTGGGGGCCAACTAAGGAGAACATCTGGACTTAAAATACCTGCCACCTTTAACTCAAGGTTTTGTCTTCTCTATCTACTTGCACTGCCTCTGGTGCCAAATTCAGCTCTACTGAGGTTAAGTAAACTTTTGTAGGACACCTTAGGGACCTAACTTCTATTCATAATGTCACTTCTGTAACTCTCTATATTTCAAATTTCAAAAAAACAATTTACAAATGAACTTTTCCAACAACTCTTTTTTTTTAAGTTGGTGACTATTCTTATAAATTAAGCTGCTATGCAATTGGGGATATGAATAGATGGCTGCACAAACCTGAAAATGAATTCAGGTGTGAGAGAAGTATACTGTGTCTTTTTGTTACAACAATGTCCTCATATAAAAATTATTATTCATTATAAAGTTTCTTTATTAAGATGCAGGTATAAAGTGAGCAATAAGTGACACTAGAGTGCCACCAAACAAGAAGAAACCTCAAAAGGTCATGCTATTCATTTTTAGTTGGTAGCTTTAGGATTGGAAGAAACTTTAGAAGTCATTTTGTTCAAATCCACCCATCCCATTTTTATAAAAAGGAAATAGGGACCCGTAAGATCATATATTTAAAGGTAAAAAGGACCTTGGAAGTCATTGAGTCCAACTCCTTCATTTTATAGATAGATAAACTGAGACCCAGGGAGATTAAGAACCTGGAATCACATAACTATAACTGTATAAATCAGGATTTGAACTCAGGTTTTCCTGACTCTAAACCCAGCACTCTAATCTATTCCCCAAGTCTATACAAGACAAAACTAGATGATAATCCTGCTGTACTCTACCTTGGACAGATCATATATGGATTATACTACTTAATTATTGATACTATATTTTATAAGAAAATTAGAAAAAGTCAGTCAGTCAATAATTTCGTTAAATTACAAGCCCCAGGAGGGTAGAAACTATCTTATTCCTTTTTTGTATCACTAACATTTATCACAGTGCCTGGCACATAGTAGGTGCTTAATAAATGTTTTTCAATTGATAGACTGAACAAACATTTAATAAATTACTCCTATGTGCCAGCTCCTGTCCTAAGTGCTAGAGATACCAAAAAAAAAATTATATATGTCTATATATAATTTTTCTATATTTTATAAATATATGTTATATTTTTGATATTTTATATTCATATATACTAAATACATTTCATATATTATTGTATATTTATATGTTATAGATTTATCATTTTATTGTTGTATTATATATTATTTTGATATATATTTATATATACAGACCCTCTCTCAAGGACCATACCATCTCATGAGAGAGCCAATATGTAAATAACTAGGCAGGAAATAGTCTAAGAAAAGGCATTAGAGAAAAGACTAAAAAAAGTCTCCTGCAGAAATTTAACTTTCATCCTATTCTGGAAAGAAGCCAGGAAAGCAAAGAGGTAGAGCATTCTAGGCATTGGGGACAGCCATTGGCAAGGCAATGATTCTAGAAGAGAATGTTTTGTTCAAAAAACAGGGAGTAGCATGAGTAAGTCAATATAGCTAGATTATGTGTGTTTGGAGAGGAATAAAGAAAAGCTTAGGAGGTAGGAAGGGATCAGGCTATAAAGAGCTTTAAATTGGAAATGAAGGGTTTTACATTTGACCCTGAAAGTAATAGGGAACCACTGGAGCTCATTTAGCAGGGAGGTCAGACCCTACAATTTAGAAAAACCATCTTGATAGCTGAGTGGAGGGAAGCTGAGCAGTATCTAGGGTAGGGCAACCAGGATGGTAAAGGACTTTATGCTCCTGACATATGAATATAAGTTAAATCAACAGGAGACAGGTGTGTTGTTTTTTTTTTTTCTAGAGAAGACTTCATACGAACATAACAATTATCTTCAGTCATTTAAGAGGTTGTCATATCACATAGAAGAAAGATTAGACCTACTCTGTTTAGCCTCAAAGGTAGAACTAGAACTGAGAGGTATAAATTTCAAAGAGAAAATTTGGTTTGTTGTAAGGAAATTTTCCCTAATGATTAGAGCCCCTCCAAAGTGAAATGGTCTCCCCTTCATTTGAGGCCCCCAAAAGAAGCTAGATAGCCATTTTGGGGATATATTCAGTAGAAGGGGTTCTTTCCAGGAATGGAGGACAGGAAAATGGAGGTGAGGAAAATTTAACATAGTCCTAGAAGGCAGGACAATAGTTGCACACAATATTACTTACTGCAATGGCATTCCCTCAGCATCATTTTTTCCCATAAAAGGTTGTTTTATACTCACAGTTCTCAAGTTTTTTGGTCTCAGGACCATTATACTCTAAAATTATTGAGGATTCCCAAGAGTTTTTGTTGTGATTAATTATATTAATCAGTATTTACATATTAGAGACTTAAACTACTAAATTTTAAAATATGAATTAATTTTAAAATACAAATATTTTCATTAAATAATTTATTCAAAAACAGTAAATTTTAGTTAAATAATTAAATTTAAGATTATTTTAATGTATTAAACAATGTTAAGAAATAATAAAGCTATTACATCTTAACACAAATAACATTTTATTAATATAAAATGGATTTAAAATATTTTATGACTATAAAATAACTATATTTTCAACAATAGTGAGAAAAGCAGCATCATTTACATATTTTTACAAACCTTTTTAATATTTGGCTTTTAAAAAACTAGATGCTCATATCTGCTTCTAAAATATGTTAAGCATGTTGCTTTGGTTGAAGTATATGAAGAAAATCTGACTTCGTATAGATAATGTAGTTGGAAAAGGAAGGAATATTTTAATGGGAAATAACTTCTTAGTAGTATTATAAAAAGAGTTTTGACCACCCCCCAACCCTCTGAAAAGGTCCCAGAGACCCTCAGAGGTTTATGAACTATTCTTTGAGAACCACTGCTTTACAGGAATGCAAGTTAATGTCACTATAAGTTTTGACTGAGTAGGACAACTAGGGTGGTCAAAGGGTTCAAGGAGATGACATTTAAATAGAAGTTAGAGCAGCAGGGGTTTGTGTAAGCCTAAAAAAGAGAAAACAATGAGAATCCAATAGCTTTATTTAGGTGTTCATAGGTTATAAATAGTATCTTGTACTTATGTGTCCATGAAGAATAAAATCAGTCTCTATTCAGCCCAATCCATTCTACCATTCAAGATCTTTCCCACTTATTCTATTTTCAGTAGAGATAATAATTCTAATGTTGTTGGTTTTTCAGTCATTTCAGTCATGTCCAGTTCTTTGTGACTACATGAGAGTTTTTCTTGGCAGTTTGCCATTTCCTTTTCCAGCTCATTTTACATTTTACAGATGAGTAACTGAGGCAAATAGGATTAAGTAACTTTTCCAGGGTCACCAGCTAGTCACTGTCTATGGGGAGATTTGAACTCAGGAAGATGAGTTTTCCTGAATCCAACAATACTATCTCACATGAAATAGTGCTTTGAGCTTTGCCAAGTTATTTAATACATTATCTCTTTTGAATATCATGGCATCCCAGTGAGAAAGGACTTAAAGATATCATTAGCTTGATCTAGGACAATTCTGAGGGACTTATGAGAAAGAACACTATCCATATCCAGAGAAGGAACTGTGAGAGTAGAAATGCAGAAAAAAGCATATGATTGATCACATGGGTCAGTGGGGATATGATTAGGAATGTTGACTTTAAATGATCACCTAGTCCAAATATTAATAATATGGAAATGGGTTTTGAACAATGATACATATAAAACCCAGTGGAATTGCTCATCAGCTCTTGGAAGGGGAGGGAAAGAATATGAATCATGTAACCATAGAAAAATATTCTAAATTAAGTAATTAAATAAAAAATAAAAAATAAAATAAAAAGATATCATTAGCTCCTTCTCCCAGATAATGAAACTCATGATCATGAACATTGTGACTTGCCCAGGGTCCTGAAGTTTCTAGGTTTCAGAAGTAAGGTTTGCACCTTAGTGCTAGATATCCAGTCCAGCACTTTTATCTATAACATTTCTCTGATACTAGAAGCTACCTAATGAATAAGAATCTTTTTCATTCGGTTACATTTTGATTGCTATCCTTTACATAATTAGTCCTTTGTAGGAGAAGTAATGTGGCTTAATGAATAGAGTACTGGACTCAGTCAGGAAATCTTGGGTTCAAATCTCAGCTCTGAAACCTACTATGTGATGACAAAGGGCAACTCGCAACCTCCCTAAATCTCAGTTTCCTCATATGTAAACCGAGAGAACCACATTGACCTCTAACCCTCCTTCTAGGCTGAAATCAAGAATCTGAGGAGTTCTACTCCAAATAGAACACATATATCTGTAGCATCAATTTCTCAAAGTTGTTATGAATCTCAAATGAAATAATGTAAAATAGCCATCATTTTCCAAAATGTAAAGCTTTATGCATATCAGCGGTTAAGGTTTGGAAGCATGGTTCTCTTTGGGGACCTGACTGGAAGTTCTTAGGCTCATGATGGAGAATGGAGTGAAAACTTGATTCATCTAATCCAAACTCTTCATTTGATAAATGAGGAAACTGAGACCTAGTGAAGTGTCTTGTTCAAAGTCACATAGGTAGAAAGTAACAAAACCACTCTTTCAAACACAGTTCTTTTGACTCCATATTCAATGCAACTTCCACTACCCCACATTATCACCATGGCCCACCTCCCAATCCCGGGTGGATGGGATGCTAAACTTAGAAGTTAGGGAGCCAGAAGGAGCTAAATTACCCAGTGGGTAGAACACTGAATCTTGAGTCAGAAAGATATGAGATCAAATCTAGACTCAGACACTTACTAACAGTGGTACCTTGAGCAAGTCATTTAGCTTCTGTCTACCTCAGTCTCCTCATTTGTAAAATGAGGATAATAACACCTACGTCCAAAAGTTGTTGGGAGATCAAATAGGGAACTGTAGGTAAAGCACTTTGCAGACCTTGGAGTAATAAATAATTGATATAAAATGATTGATATAATTATATCAATCAAATACAATCAAATTAATACAAAATATGTATTAATATGTGATGATAGGAATCTATAGAATCTCAATTATAAACTTCCAGTATAGATTCCTAATTTTTATTAAGAAAATCACCATTTGAAAATGAACCTAGAAGCATCTAGGTAACTCAGGAGATAAAGGACCTGGTCTGGAGATAAGAGGTCTTGGATTCAAATTTTACCTCAGACACTTCGTAACTGTGTGACCTGGGAAAGTCACCTAACCCCAATAGCCTATCCCTTACTGCTCTTCTATCTTGGAACTGCTATTTAGTATCAATTCTAAGACAGAAAATAAGAGTTTTAAAAGATAAAACAAAATAAACCTACATGCCAAAATAAAAACTTTCAGAACAAAAAAATTAGGAAAGGTTTGGAATTTATCCATTTTATAAAAAGATTTTTCATATTCACAAAATAATTTCCCACAGTTTTCTTTTGTATAGAGCTCCCCTAGTGCATTTAAAATATATGAAACATTCTGTGTCAAACCATCCAGTCCAGCATTTGGTCTCAGAAAGTGGCACCAAGGGACATGTTAAAGACATGATTGTCTTTCTTGACATCAACCTCAAAAGTTAAGGCTATTCTCTCAAATACTCTAATTTCCCTTAGTAACCCATTAAGTACCTGTCATCCATGAATATATCTGAATCATTTTTGAAGTTATTTATATATTCCATCTGTATCAGTTTTTGAGGTAATGGATTCCATAAGTGTATTACCCAATAAGTGAAGTAATACTTTTTATTTCCCTTAAACTTCACTCTCCAAATCTTCAAGGATACTATGTTGGTATCTGATTAACAATGGGTAGGAGATGGAGAAGAATAAAAAATCAGGTGTATAAAATGTTTTCAATAAGTTTGGCAATGAAGGGTAGGATCGATAGCTGGATAAACTATAAATGTTGGGAGAAAATTATTAAAACTGAGGAAACTTGAGAATATTTGTAGGGAGATATGAGTTTCAAGTTTAGGGGGAAAGATAAGCTTGGCTTCCAACCTGTGAAAGACTGCTGGTATACTGATGGAATTTGAGGTATCAGTAGATGGTAAAAGATTAAAGATATATGGGGAATACATGGGGAAAATGTCTGAGAAGAGGTCTTGGAAGAGACCAAAGAGAATGGGATGAAAAACTCTGGTAAAGGGGTAAATCTTTAAAAAATGTAGCGATAACTTCTGTGACTAAAAGAAAGGAGAAAGGAAAAGATTAAGGAATTAAGGAATTAAGGAAGAAAACTGAGGAGTTTCCCTATGTTCTCAGGGAATTCGAATGTGGGTCATCTGCTATAAAATTATCTGTCCTCCATAGATCCACCAAAGAGATAATGATAAAATATCAGATTCAGTTATATCCAAATTCCAAACTCTCTATTGTCTATAAAATCCAACATAAACTCCTCTGTTTGGCATTTAAAGCTCATTATAATTTGCTTCCAATCTACCTTTCAAGGCTTCCTGTCCTCCCTCTATTATTTCTCTTTACACTCTACAGTATAGCTATCCTGGTCTTCTTGCTGCTCCTCACACACACTATTCTAATTCCCATGTCTATGCCTTTGTACATAGTCTGTTTCCCATAACTGGAATTAACTCCCTCTTGACCTTTAGCTCATAGACTCCCCAATTTCCTTCAAAGTTCAGCTCATATAGATTTCATCTCCCAAATGAGGTCTTTCCTATTTTCCTAGATACCAGGGCCAGACCCCATCAAATTAGTTTATATTAATTTTGCATATAATTATATGTGTATGGATAATTTCCACTGATAGAAGGTAAACTCCTCAAGGGTAGAGACTGTTTAATTTTTGTCTTTGAAACTCCTAGCAGCTAACACAGCACCTGGTGCCTTACTTAGTAGACTCTTAATAAATGCTTGTGGATGGATAGATAGATGGATAGTAGATGGATGGATGGATGGATGGATGGATGGATGGATGGATGGATGGATGATGGATGGATNATGGATGGATGGATGGATGGATGGATGGATGGATGGATGGATGGATGATGGATGGATGGATAGATAGATAGATGGATTGGGGCCAGTGAGGAAAATAAGAGAAGAAGAAGTTTGGAACAGTGACTGTAGGGAATGAGAGAGGGAGTCAATGAGGGCACAGGATGGTCTAGCAACAGTAAACAACCACATGATGAAATTATATATAATAAATCTGCTTAAATCTGTTTCTACATTCAATCTGTTGCTTTATGTTGTTTTGGTTTAAGTATATGGAAAAAACTGACTTCACATAGACATGTAGTTGGAAAAAGAAAAATTAATTTAATAGTCAAATACTATCTAAGAATTATTATGAAAATATCTTTGACCTCACAGATCTTCTGAAAGTGTCTCAGGGACACCCAGGGTTCCACAGACCACACTTTGAGAACCAGTGCCTTTTGTAATTTTATACTTTGATTATATTCCATCTTCATCATTCTAGGCTGAAGCTTCTTAATCCTTTTTTCCTTTCTTCTGCTATTGCAAGATCCCTGTTCCCATGGTTATTTTACATGCTGAACCTCTGAACCTACTTCAGTTCCATATTTCTTGTTGAGATGTAGCAATCAGAACTGCATAAAGGAATACGAGCGCACAGATAGTTGCATTATTGACTTATATAGGATTCATGTCATGCTTTCTGTTTTATTTCAATGTTCAGACTCCAGTCAATCACCCATTTTATTTCTACTTAAAGGCAGTTTCAGTCAGAGCCGCACAATGAATCAGTGACTTCAGGGAGTACTTTATGTAACTATTTTCCCAACCCTTTCTCTAGCCTGAAGCCCATCAGCCTAATAAGGATCATTTGAATTCTTTTTCCTATTATGAATCATTTTACAGCAGCCCATACTGAAGCGTATCAACCCTTTTTCTACTATGCCCATAACTTCTTGAGTTCTTCCTGAAAGTTATGCCTGTCATCTTGACAGTTCCTTACCCAAAAGAGCAAACTTGTAGATTCTTCTGTGTAGTGTTCCTCCAAGTAATTTTTTAATTCCCAATAATTAGCCCTAGAACTTATCTATAGGAAAAAATACAATTTATGCTTTTCCACCCAGTGAAATACACAATTATATCCATCTTTTGTTTCTTCTCAGGATCCTCTCCTTAAAAAAAGAATCATATCACATTTCTCACTTATCACTAACCCAAACATAGATATCCTTAGGATTATCATATCACTGCTGCTACTATGACTTTACAGACCTCAAGATTTCTTCTGTATCTGTCCAATGTGTTTAGTGGTACCTTTGATCATGGCAGAATTGATTCAGAGACAGCAGAATTCCAAAGGGAAATTCTATTGTTGACAAGATGCGAACATTGTCTTAAGGCCCACCTTCTAATAGAAGAATGATGGGACTCTGCCATACCATGTTGCCAAGGTCTATCAAACTATTTTTGTACCATTTTCAGATGATTAATGGAACTAATTTACCCAGATGAAATTTTTGTAAGTACATATCCACTCAAACACAATTACAGAGTCTGAGTGTTCAGACAACAGGTTCCAACTCTTTCATGAAATGCTTGTCCTGGCATTTTTAGGCTCCATCCTGAGGACCTTAATTCCACAGTTCTGAACTACATGGCCAGCACCATGGAACCTGGTCTTTCAGAAATCATCAGCGTGCTGATAAACAACAAACCATCTTCCATCATGGCTTCCTACAACTTGCTGCTGAAGAAATTAATAAAGTTCCAAAAGGAACACAAAGGCCTGAAGGTAAAAGATCATCTCAGAATTGTAGTATGAATTTCACTGAGACAAATCTATCCAATCAAACTGTATTCTCAAAATATTTCTTTTCTTAACACTTCCCTGGAATAGAATAGCTATCATGCTCATAAAGGAAATATAGGGGCTTATTAAATGTTTAAGTAGAATTTAATGTTGATAATTATGATAATGGATGATGTAGATGAGTTAAATTTAACTTATTTGCTTAATAAAGTGTACATTTTGTGTCTTTCATAACAAAAGGGATTTTTCTGTTAATTCGTGCACTTAAAGATTGACTAACCATCTTCTTTGTGTAAAATCTTCCACTAAGCACTATAGAGGATGACAAGGCTAAGTTACTTTGGAATGGGAAAGCTTGGTTTTGAATCCCAGTACTTCCCTCTACCACTGTGTGACTTCAATAAGTATCTTTCTCTTTTCTTGGCCTTATTTTAGAAATGAGAAAGTTGGATTATATATGACCTCAAAGGTCCAGCTCAAATCATTATGAATTTTTCAGAGAAGTGCAAGGCTTGGTCCGTGACTACCATCTAGTTGGGAGAAGAAACATAGCCTCAGAAAAACCTAAATGACAAGATATGAGTAGCCACAATTCCAGTGTTGTGCCTGCCTGCCCTTCCCTATCACAATAGGGGCTATTTCTCAAATATGTAAATATTCTCTGGGATTCTGAATTAGATGGCTACTCTTGCCAGGGCATGTTGTTGGTGTCTTACATCTGCACATGAATAAGGAAACTTAGAATCAGTCATCAACCCCTTTCCCTAAGAGGAATGCAATGAGGAAAATATCCTCCAGTTCTGTCTAGACTCCACAGAACATTCAGAAATATTCCTCTCGGAAGCAGCTGGGTAGCTCAGTGGATTGAGAGCCAGGCCTAGAGACGGGAGGTCCTAGGTTCAAATCCGGCCTCAGACACTTCCCAGCTGTGTGACCCTGGGCAAGTCCCTTGACCCCCATTGCCCACCCTTATCACTCTTCCACCAAGGAGCCAATACACAGAAGTTAAGGGTAAAAAAAAAAAAAGAAAGAAAGAAAGAAATATTCCTCTCACATTCTCTGGTCAACACCCTTGGCCCTGTCACCAGACCTCACCTGCCAAAAACTACAGTCATATGACTCTTTCCTATAGACAATAATGCTAAAATAACCATCCCTTTGGTTCCACTGTGTGCTGTGCCAAAGACCATCTTTCCAATCTCCCCGTTTCCCTCTTAGAATCATCTTTAAAAAGGTATTTCCCACAACTTAACAATTAAACGCATGCCTTTAAAAGGCAGTAATCTGGCAAGCAAAGGGTTTTTAATCTAATTTCCATGGCATATGTGCAGTAGATTATGTCTTTTCAACTCAGAAAAAAGGATAAATATCATTTAGTGCAAAGACAGATTTGTGCCCCAGAGAATGTGCTTATTCTTTTATCCAAAGTTTCTTTAATTCCAACAAGAAGGTTCCCTCCTTCAGACTGAGATTTTGCAGGCTTTGTCCCTGTTGGCTTGGGTGGATACTTAGGATTTTTAAAAATTACATTAAATTCCAAAGTTGAGTTATTTATTCTTTGAAGTGGAAGAGGGAAAGAATAATCCTGCTTTGTGCCAAATGTCTACAAAGGAATGTTTAATTTTATTTGTTTTACTTACCTTAATCTCTATGGGGGAGGATGATCTGATTTTTTTAACTGGGTAGAATGATGAATTTGTTATAGTTTATAATGTTCAAACTAAATGTGGGTTTGTTCATCCATATTTGCACACATATACACATACCACACATACATCTTTGGGGTTTTTTCCTAAAGCATATCACCCAAAGCAAAAGAAATAAAATCATCAAAAAAATTTCCTCCACTAAATTGTCATGCTTTCTCCAAATTTGAAAATCCTAGCAAGGTGAGAGACTCACTCCATGGAAGGCAGACAATATTAGCCCCCTCCCAAGGACATGCGTATTTCTTATTCTTTATTTCTACATAAGACAAAAAGTGGGAAGAGGTAGAATAAGGATCCTTGGAGTTGACTCTACACATAGCCTTGATTAGTACTTAAGTTATAAATGAAAAGGCATTGAAGACATAGTCAGAAATACCAAGGGTTGATGTCTGTCCCTGCCAATCTTATAAGGATTACAGTCATTCAGTGTGAGATTCCAAAATGCAGTCTTCAAACATTTTAGAAAATGGTCTCCAGAGCAAGGAAATGGAATCAGAAACTGCTCTACTATCTCTTGTTATTATTAATTTTTGTCTTCTGTAGAACTCCACACCTCCCTAGCAATTATGAACGTCCCTGAAAGATTCTCTTAGACTCATGGCATGTTAGGGTCAATGGACACTCAAATTCAATGGCACTGAGACAACCCTCCCCCACCATGTGTTTCCTTTTTAAACCAGAAGACGTATTAGTTCAAAGCAATGGACATTTAATCAAACTGCATGGCAAGATAAGAGATAAGATTGATCCCTTTTCCAAGATAAAAGAATAATATCTCCCTTGAGTTACTGTACCAAAGGCAGGAAAGAAGATATGTACAGGGTATAGAGATGGGGAGCATATGAGGTGTTTAGGGAAGACTAGCATCTCTCATGTGAGGGCTTGCCAAGTCCTTTTCAGCACTGTTCATCCACTTTTGGTGTCCACCTTCCACCCAACACTTACCTATGGCTCCAAGAAGCTGTAGCCACACCATGGTAAAACCATCTCTGCAGATGTGCTAAACCAGACTGAGGATGACTGATTGGCATCAAACCTATCAGTGAGTTAGAGAAGATGCCTTCCCCCAAGCATGTGAAGACTCCCCCCCAGCAGAATGGACAGATGAGAACAATTTATTCCAATGACCATGAAGATGACTGAAGTAGGCACTATGGGATGCTTAGAGCTTGGTCAGACATTGAAGATGTTTGTCATCCGCTGCATCCCAAGCTATCACAAGCCATTCTGACTTTGGTCCATCCACTAGACTCCAAAGTCTCTAGAAGAGAAAGTGAAGTTAATGACTTTGTGCAACTCTGTCCCACTTGTATCTAATCTATGGGTGAGTCAAGGTGTTGTTACCAGTGGTGTCATTGGTGCTCTTCAAAAATGAAGGACAAACAACAATAGTTGACTAGGGAGCACACATAGAGAACCACACTGATAGGGAACTGGACTGGAACTGTTGATGCCTTCCAATGATGTCATCAAGCAAGTTGCATTCTTGACTGAGCCTGGAAGCCCTATTGTACTATTTTCTCTGCTGGACTCCTCCTCAGCTGTTTTTGCTTTCTACATATCTTTAATTACTAAGCAATTTCTTTGAGTCCTTGGCCATTCTATATTATACTCTTTGTTATATTCAATAATCTGGGAAGAGATGAATGCCACCTTGACTGACAGAGATGGCAGTTGAAAGACTTGGAATGTTCTCAGGTGCCGTGAGCCAGGGGCAAATGTCGGTTGGCCCCACCCTATATATACCCCTCACAGCCACTTTGGGGGGAAGTCTCTGGACTCAGAGGTCTCTGGACTCAGAAGTCTCTGGACTCAGAGGCTGAGAACTGCAGGTCACAGATCTCTGCAAACCTCTGTAGTTCAATCAGGGCAGTGGGTGGCTGGTTGAAGGGTGGAAAAGGTGGTTTAAGAAGAAGAGGATAAGAATAAGCTTGAATCTATTTCCTGATAGACTGTGAGAGCTAATGAATCATCAATACTAGTAGTGAGAGAGTTGAGAGAATAAAGACCATCAATACATCTGCAGTAATAGCCTTCCCTATTCTCTGGCTTAACTGTGGCCAGGTCTAGCCAGAGAAAGAGGAAGAGGTGAAATCTCAAGCCTCCACCTGATCAATAGCCTCCAGTCCTGATTGTAAATTAGTCTAATAGATAATAGATCAATAGGGTTTCCAATACCCAATACTTGACCTTGTTATCCTTTCCCTACTTATCGATAAAAGAATGTTCGACAACAAGTACCTTCCTGAGTGGTCTTTCTATCACGGCCCTTGGGAAGGGAGTCAAAACGCAATCAGATCCTGAACGTTATCCAAGGCAGATCAATACCCCAGTACCAATGTATCCAACCCCAAGTTGGGCCTGGAAAGGTTACCCATCTATTTAATCTCTCAAGGGTCCTTACTTGGGCAGCTGTCAAAGAATCCCTAACAGGTCCTCAACCAAACCTGTTAGAGAGAAGAGGATAACTTACAGCAGCAGTCAGGGTGATAGGAGTAGGTGTTCCTCCCACCAACTGCAGCTGAGGAGATCATAGATACACATCATCACCATCATTATACATCTATATCTCCCTTGTACCCATTATTTCTATAACATCTTTCAGTGAATTATAGCTATTATATACATATCGTTTTCCTTGAAAAGTGATAGAATTATAAATATGAAGCTAGAAGGGACCTCGAAAGCCGTCTAATTCATTTTATAGATGAGGAAAATGAGGCCCAAAGAGGTAAAGTGACTTATCCAAGGTCATACATAAAATAAATGTGACTTCATCAACCCTAGCACACCAATGCTGGCAATAGGATTTTCTTTGCACATATGCTGAAGTAGTTTGCCAATTCACTCTCAGCTCACTTTATAGATGAGGAAATAAAATCAAACAGTAATTTTAAGTAATTTGCCCAAGGTCACACAGCTAATAAGTGTTCGAGATCAGATTTAAATTCAGGTCCTCAACACCAAAGCTAGCACTCTATATACTGTACCACCTAGCTGCCAAAGCACTGTCATGTCCAATTCTTTTGACTACTTTTGGGTTTTCTTGGCAGAGAAACTAGAATGGTTTGGGTTTGCCATTTCCTACTGTAGTTTATGTTAAAGATGAGGAAATTGAGGCAAACAGGGTTAAGTGACTTGCCCAGAGTCATACAGCTAGTAAGAGTCTGAGGCCAGATTTGAACTAGATATTTCTGACTCCAGGCCCAGCACTCTATCCACCAACCATGCAGTTGCTATCTCACACATGGTAGGCACTAGATAAATGCTTATTCCTTTTGCTTATTGTTAACGTAACTTCATGAGGAAAACATTATAGGTAATAATAAGGATAAAGCTAAGCCTTTGAAACTCCTACCAGTGGAAAAAAATACTTTCTCTCCAAGTTTTTGCCTAAAGAGCTATGAATTTGAGTAATTTCCCTAGAATCACTAGTATGTGTCCAAAGCAGGAACTGATCAATCTTCCTGGCTTTATCTACTATGCCAAACTGCCTACTAGGTAATAATAAACAATATGATTCCCATTTTATCGATAAGTAAAATGAGCCTTTGAAATTATATGGAGCTTTCCCAGGGTTATGTAATTAAAAAGTGTCTCATGTGGGATTTAAACTCATCTTCCTGGTTTCAAGTCAAGAGCTCATTGTACTACAATGAAACTTAGTGTACATTATTACATCCAAGTATTGCTTAAATGCTATATGAATATCTCCTGTGTTCTGTATTTAATGCCTAGTTATAATTAGCTATCAAAAATCTCATTCCTATCTGCTGAAGAAAACAGTTTTTGCTCAAAAAGTTTCTTGTTCATGAATTTTACCAGTTAGCCGTTATCCAGCCTGACAGTGAAGCCATTAAGAGTGAGTTTTCTGATATGCCACATAGGGTAACAGCTTTCAAAAATAATAATGAGAAATCTTCTATAACTGGCAGCATGTGACGAATTGAAAGTCTAGTTGACTGCTTTGCCTAAATATTTATGACCTTTCAAATTCCTAGAGACGTTCAGATTAAAGGAGTAAAGGCAACACTTTGTGTGTGTGTGTGTGTGTGTGTGTGTGTGTGTCTAAACCAGAAGGTAATATTAATTATTTAACTACTTATGGGAAGCATGCTAAATATGTCATGTAAAACAGGGAATAATAATGCAATAATAGAGTATTTTACACACATTCTATCATTTTATCTTTACAATTAACATTATAAAATAGAGTACCAGCTCTATTAATCCTATTTTATAGGTGAGGAAATTGAGGTTCAGGTATATTGTTATCTATCTCCAAGGTCACACAGCTTAGAAGTAGAAGAGTCAAATTCTGATGTGGGTCTTCTAATATTAAATCTCTCTTTTCATAAAAAATTTTATGTTGGGGGCAACTGGGTAGTTCTGTGGATTGAGAGCCAGGCCTAGAGATGGGAGGTCCTAGGTTCAAATCTGGCCTCAGACACTTCCCAGCTGTGTGACCCTAGGCAAGTCACTTGACTCCCATTGCCTACCCTTACCACTCTTCTGCCTTGGAACCAATACACAGTATTGACTCCAAGACAGAAGGTAAAGGTTTACAAAAAAATATGTTATTTAAATTTGATACTAAGTTTCACTAAATTGGACCAAACTGGTATTCTTAAAGTAATAGCCATGGGGTATCTGGGTAGCTCAGTGGCTTTAGAGTCAGGCCTAGAGATGGAAGGTCCTAGGTTCAAATCCGGCCTCAGACACTCCCCAGCTGTGTGACCCTGGGCAAATCACTTGACCCCAATTGCCCACCCTTACCACTCTTCCACCTAGAAGCCAATACACAGAAGTTAAGGGTTTAAAAATGTAAACCAAAAAAAACACATAAAGTAATAGCCATAACCACTGCTTCTCATAATGTTTAGTAAGATACATGAGTTCATGACTTTGTTTTTAATTTTATTTTTGTCATGCAAAACACATTTCCATAATTGTCATTGTTGTAAGAGAATACCAATGCATAACCAAAATTACAAAAGAAAAACCCCAAGATACACTGATGTGAAATATGACTCCAAAAGTTCTTTTCCTGGAGATGGATAGCATTCCCCTTTGTGTCTTTCAGGATTTTCCTAGGTCATTGCATTGCTGGAAGTAGCCAACTTGTGTATGATGATAGATAATCATCATCCAATATTGCTATTATTGTGTACAATGTTTTCCCAGTTCTGCTTATTTTGCTCTGCATCAGTTTTTCTGAAATCATCTTGCTCATCATTTGTCAGAGCACAATAGATTTCCATCACCAACATGTATCACAATTTGTTCAGTCATTTCCCAAATGATGAATATCCCTTCAATTTCCAATTCTTAGTCACTACAAAAAGAGCTGCTATAAATATTTTTGTACAAATAGGTCTTTTCTCCTTTTTAGTTTAAAGCCTTTTTGAGCACAGTACTAATTTTCCTTCCAGAATGGTTGGATCAGTTCACAACTCTGCCAACATTGCATTACTATCTAAATTTTGCCACTTCCCTTCCATCATTTACTACTTTCCTTTACTGCCATACTGGCCAACCTGATAGGTAGGGTTCACAACTTTTTAAATAAATTTTTATCTACTGCTAAACTATTATCATTTTAATGATATCATTTAGAATTATTTTCACATTTTCAGAAAAACCACATGCTCTCAAAACAGGATGAAAAAATTACCCAAACCATGAACCCACATCCAGAAGGAGGAAATCGGGTTCTGCAAGGGACCAAAGCAGCGCCCCCTGGAGCCTTCAAGAAAGGTGATGACAAGACTTTTCTCTCCTCCCAACACCCAATTGTGCTAGACATCATTCAGGAAGATGAAATTGATATAACTTTGGAAAACCAAGAAAATGTCCTGGCAGGTACTGTGGTGAGACATGTATCTACTGCCCTGTTTTGTATTAGTGTGGTCAGAAGACTTTGTTGCCTCAGAACCAGAAAGTCCCAATTCCATTCTGGTTTTTGAAGGGTTTGGGCTTTGGTTTGGGTTTTTGCTACCAATGCTTGTTTTTGTTTGTTTGTTTTTAATTGTCTACATGGCCTAGGGCAGGCCATTCATTCTCACTAAGCACTGGTTTAGTATGTCACAGATCTATGATTTCATATTGGTCTGTGTTCCCCTTCCACAGTCACAGATTATAACCACCTTCTCTGCTGTAGGGAAGGAGTGGGCAAACTATAACCTACAGGCCAAATCCAACTTCCTGACTATTTTTGTACAGCCCTTAAGCTGAAAATGGTTTTTACATTTTTAAATAAGGTTTTATTATATCTAAAGATATAAATCACATTCTTAATTAGATCACTGATCAATCAAGATAAGATAGTGGGCCAGATTTCGTCTATGGTAGTTTGTCAATCCCAGCCCAAGTGAATGAATGATCTTTGTGATTTTCTGTGGCTAAATGGAACACAAATCATATTCTGGTCTCTGTGCAATTCTCTGAAATGTCTAATTTCAATATAGGGGCTAATATTTGTCTTGAGCCCCAATCAAATGACTATCTATCAGTGGACCAGGCAAGAAAAATAAATCAAAGGTGAAAGTATTCATCAGAATTGAATAGAAAAGAAAATAGCAAAGTCAAGAAATAGAATTATTGTTACTCTCCAGATACAAATAAGTAAGGTCATATATCAGTTAGGGTGGGGTTTGAACTAATTCCCCTAGTATCAGCTGTCTTACATTAGAGTGGGAATATTTTTTTTCCTTCACTACTTCTTGGCTCTGTCTCCGATAATGCTATGGCACGGTCAATAAACATGGCAAGATGATGAGCATCTTTATACATGACTAGACCTCCTCAAAGAGCAGACACAGTCTTATCATCAGATCGATACTTGATGACCTTACAACTTGGTAGGCTTACTAGAGCTTGGAACCCATTCTCAACTTTTTGAGAACCCAGGGTCAAACATTTATAGTTTGTGTCCTATTTAAGTTATTTATAAACACTACTCTGATGCCTCAATGTAGCATTAAGGTCACCCTTGAAGCCTAGCTATATCAGTGGAATACAAGCTCTGGCATGCTCTATCATGCTTTAGAGAAGGTTTGAGTTCAACAAGTGTTATTTATAGTCTGAAGGCAAGCCTACCTAAGTGCTGTGAACTTTTCACACATAGGACAACCACTTGGTGCAGAATTCTTTGACCATAGGAACCCATGAAATAAAGGAAGTACCAAATGACCCTTAATTTTGATTAACCTTCTTTGATTTGTTCAGTGACAGCAGCAGCCTTTGCAAAAAGATGAAGGTGCCAAGAAACACCCAGTTTTTATACAGTAAACATTAGCTTTAACTTTTCAGACTCTATGAGTTATCCTTGACTAGTGGCTAATGAATAAACAAACATATTGCTGGAGGAACAGAATCATAGCAAGCTATATATTCTTAATATAAATTAACCATAAGACAAAAGAAGTAGCTAAAAACAAGACTGGTTCACAGGTCCTCTAGGAAACTAGCAAGCAAGAACTTTACATTCATACAATTGACAAGATGGTAAAGTGAATTCAAGATCTCACTGTATATATTATATTTTGATCAGTCAGAAATCTTTGAATCAATAGAACAAAAATGTTACCTTAATGGTTTTTCTCCAACAAGCCAACTCCCATATATATATTAAATCATACAAGGCACCTTGAAAAGTGGAATAATGGAGAACTTTTATATTCTGATTATTACATAACATAATGCATAAAGCAGAATAGTACAACCTTGTCAAAGGTGTTGGTCACTGTCATGGAGGATATCTAATAAAAAAGTCCAAAAAGAAGAGGGATCCCCAAAAATGGTGAAATCCAATGAAGGCACTGAGCTAAATACTAAGCATGGCCAAAGAAAAGGAGGGAAAATTTCTGCCCTCAATGAACTTACATTCCAACTGAATATAAAACCCTGTTAGTTCTCTCTATTGCTACTTTCAATTTAGAGAGAGAGAGATGGAGGAAGGTCTACAATCAATAAGCAATGGGAAACAATGCTTATGAATCTACTGTACTATATAATTATGAACTATTATCACTAAGTGTTTTTTGAAACCAGTACTTACTGCAAAAGGAATGCTTTTCCTTCAACTGGTTAAATTTTACCTTTTTAAAAATATTTTTCCTTTGTTACTCCTCTTGTTGTTGTGATAATTCAGTTCTTTTATTTGTATCTGACTCTTCATGACCCCATTTGGGGTTTTCTTGGCAGAGATAGTAGTGTGGCCTGTCATTTCTTTCTCCTGCTCATTTTGCAGATGAGGAGCTTAAGCAAACAGGATTAAGTGACTTGCCTAGGGTCACACCTTTAGTAAGTGTCTGAGATCAGATTTGTACTTCGGAAGACAGGAAAGGAAGAAAGGAAGAAAGGAAGAAAGGAAGAAAGGAAGAAAGGAAGAAAGGAAGGAAGAAAGAAAGAAAGAAAGAAAGAAAGAAAGAAAGAAAGAAAGAAAGAAAGAAAGAAAGAAAGAAAGAAAGAAAGAAAGAAAGAAAGAAAGAAAGAAAG
>NC_058133.1:328231320-328289938 GCF_016433145.1 Gracilinanus agilis
GAGAAGGAAGGAAGGAAGGAAGGAAGGAAGGAAGGAAGGAAGGAAGGAAGGAAGGAAGGAAGGAAGGAAGGAAGGAAGGAAGGAAGGAAGGAGAGAAAGTGAGGGAGGAAGGAAGGAAGGAAAGAGAGAAAGGGAGGGAGGGAGAAAGGGAGAGAAGGAGTAGTGAGAGAAAGTTGAAATAAAATTATGAAAAGAGAAAAAAGCTTGAATATTAATAATTCAATTTACATACCATGGATATTTCAGTACATTTGACCTTACAAGTTTTATTCCATAATTCTTCAGATTCATTTTTTTGTGGCCAAATGGGCTACATCCTAGAAATATTGAAGTTTTGGACAAGTAAATGCTAATGATATGTCTCACATCCTTATAAAGTAAACTGGAGAACTGGATTAATAAATGAAATAATTTAGACAAAAAACAATAACAATATCTCTTTTGTCTGACTATCCTGATAACAGAAGCAGGGATTTTCCTTTTCTTTAATTATCTAGACTGTAAGCTCAGCTCTCCATTTAGTGCATGCATGAAATTAGACATATCTAATTATCTGTCTCTTCTTGAGAGAAATATTTTTGTTAAGTATTCTTTGTTTAACCACATACCAATCATTATCTAATCATGTTTGTTCCCTGTTTTTCTTAGTTTCCACTTTTTCAGAGAGAGATCTGAATGATCTTGACTCCCCTACATCTGCAAATAGAAAGGGTTCAGACGAGCCAAGAAATCAGCCATATTTGGATCTCCCCCTAAAAACAGATGGTCCCAGGGGCTCATCTAAAGCCAGGACGCCATATCTCCTTGAAGTGCCATCTCTGGGGTTGGAGACTCACTCCATAAAACTACCAGACCAACAGTCTCATTTATCAGAAGCATCCTGTATAAACAAGGGTGGTAGGTGGAGCCCCATACTCTCCCAAAACAGGAGAATTAAAGACCTCCTGAGATCCAAGGATGAAAATATTCCAAACCCAATATGGCAGCCCCAAGAAAATTGGAGTGCTAACATATCAATGAATGCATCCCCAAAATTGTCCCCCTTGCCTAGACTTAAACACACGGCCTTGAAAAAGAGTCTTTCAAAGACTTTTTGGATGAAAACAGCTCAGCAAGTGTCAAGTGCATCTCCTCTACTTTTGGACAATAGTTCCAGACCATCTGTGATTCCTATGTCTCAGCAGCAAATGTTCCTGAGAAGTTTAAGGCAATATAAGGAGAAGCCAAGAATGCTTTTTAACCACAAGAAGAAGAATAGAAACCTAGCAGAACACAAGACTGCTCAAAAAATGACAGATTTGAATCTCCCAGTGTTATCACTCCCCTGACAGACATGGTCAGATAAAAAGGCTGAGGTCTTAAAGTCAGATTTTGTACAAAATAAATGATTATATTTGGGCAGTCAAGAAGGAAACAAAATGGAGTTAGTTTCAACTTTTTTATACTAGTACTAGTACTAGTACTAGTACTAGTACTGTACAAACAAGGAATCACCTAGGGTCAGAAGCCAAAACTACACAAAATAAAAGGTATGACTTTGACCTGAGAAAAACAGATTTGAGTTCTGTGCTGGTGACCTAATTTGTCTTAATCCTTTTTTCTATGTTAACTTTGGAAGTGGTGGTCCAGAACTGGAAGTACAAGTTTGGAAACAAGCTTGGTTCTAATGATTATCTTTTTAATTAATTGTAATATAGGAAGCACAGTGGATAGAGAGCCAAGTCTAGAGTTGGGAGAACCTGGGTTCAAATCTGAACTCGGACACTTCCTAGCTGTGTAACCAGGGGCAAGTCCCTTAACCCCAATTGCCTAATCCTTGCTATTCTTCTGCTTTAGAAACAATGCTTAGTATCAATTCAAAACTAGAAGGTAAGGTTTTCCTAATTGTGGTATATCTAACATAGTTGTATATTTACTTTTAAAATAATGCCTAATTATTAGAAATAAGCCATCCCATAGGGACTCCCAAGAGGCACTTTAATGTATGTCTCATAATTTCACTTTTGAAATCTTTTTTCAGTTAAAGGACTCAGTGGATGTTTTTTTTTTTTTTTTTTAATGTCTACTTTGTTCATGGCATATGCTAGGCATAGTGTCCCAGTATTGTGAGTACGCATTAAAAAGTCATGGTTTAATTTTTTTTTCATCAAGGTAAAGAGCATAGACTCCCCAAATACCATCCTCACCAGGCTCCTGTTCACCATTTCAGTCTTTGTCCAGACAGTTCAGATCATTCATTATCTCACCAAATTCTGGGTCTCATGTTTGGGTGTTGGTGATCCATTCTGCTATATAAGCCACATATTTATTGACTGAAATCCTGACTGTACCATTCTCATGTAATAAATAGTCTGTGACTTGCTGTAGCATTCCTGATCATAAAATCTTACAGAGTTTTACTTATTTCTGATAGACAGCTTTGATGTATAGATTATTACAGGCATTAGAGTGGGATTAAATATTTCTGCCCCAATTTTAATAGGCATCTCCTTATTGATTGCCATTGTATAGATGAAGTTAAAATTAGTCCGGTCTACTTTATAACAAACATTAAACATACAATAAAAATAACATTCATAGCTATGTATTAATTAATAAAAAAGATTTTATGATTGTCCATTTAGAATTTATTAAAATAAGCATAAAAATAGTCTGAGTGAGTGTTTTTAATGCAAAGTTTTTTTTAAATATGGTAGCATTGAGGATATTGATAATCATTAAAGCATAATTTTGTCTTTATTGTAGCTATAGTTAGAAAAACCTTTCATATAAATAAAATATTATGAATAATAAATTTGTTTTCATTTTTTTGCTCATCTGGGACAAAATATAATAAAAATTTCAGAATGAAACAATTATATTATCATACATTTATAGGACAAACCTGCTAACTTTTCTTCTTGGAGAAAATAAATTTAAATTTTAATGCATGAGAGCCTCATTGAATAATATTTACAAATTCCAGGTCCCTCATATGAAATTAGAATGTCTCCTTTTTTATTAATATGGCAGTTTTTTTCATTGGGAAGCACATCAAATATATTATTATATAAATTTGTTATCAATAGCTCTTAATTTTACAAAAAATATAATCAGTTTATCTTTCTGAATCCACATTCGAGTTTGGAGACCTTGTGCTAACTTATTTAGAACACTAAATTTTTGCAAAAATATTTACAAAAGTTTCTCAAGAATTTCAATCCAAGTTTTAGGAGGAAATTTTTGTTATGAAATAATTTTGCTTCATCTTTATTTTTAACACTAAAAAGGCAAATTATCCTTTTAATTCAAATAGCTTTCAGATTACTTTGACATAAGGAAGTCTGTGTGTTTTGCAATTACACAAAACAAACATTTTTAATTAAAAAATTAAAAGTAAAAAAAAAGTTCTTTCAGCATAATTTTGCAAAGAGCCTTCCTTTTTATTGGCTCTTTTATAAAGTTAATTACTTGTGTAATCAAATTATAATAACATAAAAAATTACATGTAACTACTCATTCATATTTTTTAATACAAACAATTTAAAAAACTTGGAATAAATCCAAATTGCATGAGGAGCTACATTTCTAACTACTGCTTAGAGATCTACTTTCCACTCTGGCATTGACTTTATTCTGTCAGTTTGATCCAATAACATTGTCTCACATTATAATATTTTATTTTCAAAATTCATCAATTATCCAAAATTTTTCTTGATATGATATTATCTTCAATTGGTTTGCAACAAAAAAAACTTGTCAAATATGAGTTTCAATAACACATCAGATGAGCATCTTTAACTAAATCTATTGCTTTATCTATTTTCAATACAAACTAGGAAGATTTTAATTTCTCTATTTATTGATTGCATAGGTCTTCCAACATCTAGCAATTCTGTTTTCCTATATGATATCTGAAAGTGGAACTATTCAAAACTACTTTACAAATGATTCATCAAGCATAATTCCTACTATATCAATAGCCACAGGTAACACCACTGTTTCTTTTATTAAATGAAGCTAATTATAGTGAGAACTTCTTTATGCAATCTTATACAATGCAAGCAATCCTTTTTGTTAGATTTTTAAAGTTTATTTTTGCTTACTAAAAGCATTTTATTTTCTCAGGAAAGGGTATCTTATCATATATATATATATATATATACATACATATTTTGCAAATGCTTTTTCAAGATACCATTTCATTAGTTCTAATGCTATTTGTGACTGAAAATAATATAAAATAAACAGAAGTTTTTCCTCTCCATCAATAATAGCATTTGTGAATCTCGATGACATAGCAGATCATATTTTCTAGATTTCGGCATTTTAGTTTATGTTTCTGTATTTCTTCTATGGCAGTAGTTGCCATTGTCTCTACTTATGGTCAATTCAAATATTTTGGGGGACTTTCTCTTCAAACAATTTTTTATTCATCCATCACAAAGGGATAATGTTTCTTTTAAAAATTTGAGTCAATAAAAATTTAAGAAAAATAAATTTGAATTTGATCTTGAAAACTTTAAATGTTTATATATGATCTTGATTTTTTAAGTGGAAACTTCTTTGGAAGCAAGCTTGTTAAATTGAATTAACAAAATTAATATGAAGGAATATAATAAATAGAATGACATTTTTAAATTCCACATTAAAATTATTTAAATTTAAATTTAGACTCTTCATATTCAAATGCAGGAAGCCAAATGATGGCATAATTCATTTGTGTTGTGACCCTATGATGATGAACTTGAAATTGGAAAATCATAGCCAGAGTGCCTAGGGTACTGATAGTATACCTTCAGGAGTATACTGGCAAATATTTAACAAACAGCTGTTATAAATGAAATTAATCTTGGAGACTTTATACTAAATTTATACACACTTATTAGTAAGAGAAAGAGAGAAATAAGGTTTCCAGCCTTTCTTATTTAAGGTAAAAATCTGTCCTGTATTGTAGCTGGCGTGGGCACCTACAGAGGGCTCAAAGAAAGAGCAAACCCAGAGAGAGAGTCAGATCAGACAGAAGAAATGGAGCAACCAGAGTTGGTGACCTTCCCACACTAGCTTTTCAAACCTCCCTCTCAGTCTCTCCCTGGATCCTTCCAGATCGTTCAATCAGCCAAATGCTTCCATACATCATATGTCCTGACCTCCTGAATTTTTTGGAGCCTTGCAGACCCATGACTCTGAGTCTCCTTTGTCTATCCACTGGGGTGAGTCTTCCAGTATTAAAGATGAGTTGGAGGTTCCCCAGATATTCAATTCACACAAAGTTCTCCAAAAAACTTTATATACAACATAATTTTAAGGCATTGGGATGAGAGAGAGAACTTCTTTCTGTACTTTAAATTTAGACTCCATTATAAAATTTTTCCCATCACTTTCTTAAGCCTAAACAATCAACAAAATAATAAAT
This sequence comes from Gracilinanus agilis, assembly GCF_016433145.1. NCBI lineage: Eukaryota > Metazoa > Chordata > Mammalia > Didelphimorphia > Didelphidae > Gracilinanus > Gracilinanus agilis. The sequence continues at coordinate 328,236,716 of NC_058133.1, forward strand.
AAAGCCAAATTTGTAGCATTTGCTGATTTCCCAGGTATACATATTCTCACACTGAAAATGTAATAATTGGTTCTCAGCAGGTCCTAGCTTTAATTCATTGTACATTGACTATAACCAGACCCTGGGCTAGAAGGAGATATAGCAAGAATACTATTGGATGCTGAGGTACCACCTCAGATTGGCCAATATGACAGTAAAAGAAAGTGGTAAATGTTGGAGGGGATGTGGCAAAACTGGAACACTAATGCATGGTTGGTGGAGATGTGAACTGATCCAACCATTCTGGAAGGCAATTTGGAACTATGCCCAAATAGGCTATAAAACTGTGCATAGCCTTTGATCCTATAATATCACTAGTAAGTCTGTAGACCAAGATAATAAAAAAAAGGGAGGAAAAGGACCTACGTGCACAAAAGTATTTATAACAGCTCTTTTTGTAATGGCAAAGAATTGGAAATTAAGACTTCCATCAAATAGGGAACAGCTAAACAAATTGTGGTACATGTTGGTGATGGAATACTATTGCTCTCTAAGAAATGATAAGCAAGATGATTTCAGAAAAAGCCAGAAAGATCTACAAGAACTGATGCAGAGAAAAATAAACAGAACTGGAAGAACATTGTACACAGTTACAGCAATATTGGGCAATGATTATCTGTGAAAACTTGGCTACTCTCAGCAACGCAATGATCTAGGACAGTGATGGTCAAACTATGGCCTGCAGGCCAGATGCAGCCCTTGAAATGTTCTATCCAGCAGCGAGACATTATTCCTTGATCTGACAAATACAATGAGTAGGATACAATACGATGAAACTTCGAAAGAGTTGCCTTAGAAACAGACTGACAGATGAGCCTTTCCTTTCCTTTGGCCCCCTCTTTAAAAAGTTTGCCCATCACTGATCTAGGACAATCCTGAAAGACATGATGGGGAATGCTATCCATCTCCAGAGAAAGAACTGTTGGAGTCATCTTTCACATAAGTATATTTATGGTTTTATTTTGGGATTTGGGTTACATAGGAGTTTGATCTTACAACAATGACCAGTATGGAAATGTGTTTTACATGACAACAAAAATTAAATTTAAAAAAAAAAAGAAAAAATACTGCTGGGATTTCCCTTCCTCTTTTTCTTTTGAATTGAGAACTAATGGATTGGTTTTAGCAAAAATAACCAATGCAGGTTAGTTGGACAGGATGATATGTGAGAAGCAACCTAAATGCTATGGATAGAATCAACTACTTGAAGTCAAAAGTGCTTGTTTTCAAGCTTTTTCTCAAATATTTACTTGCTGCATGACCCTGTCCCTTTCATTCATTGCACTCTAGTTTCCTCCTCTGTGAAATAAAGGAGCAGGATCAAATAACCTGTAAGGTTTCTTCCAGATCCATATCTGAGATTCTGTGATTTACTTTTGAGGACTGAAAAAATACTTCTCTCAGCAAACTTGTCCATAAAGGGAGTGACAGCCCAAAAAACAGTACTGCAGGGTAACTAAAGCCAATGAGCAAACAAGAATTGTACCTTTTCAGGCAAGTAAAAAGTGCATACTATATGCCAGGCATTCTGCTAAGGGCAAAGAGAAACACAAGTAAAAAAGAGACATTGAAAGGGGCTTGAAAATGAGAGAGATGGGAGAAGAGGCACGCCTGAGGCAGCATGGTGAAGAAGTCTGCAGAAAAAAGGATGGCTTGTCTGCAACCTTCCTCAGAGGGGAGATAACAGGAGGAGATCACCAATGGAAGAAGAGGACTTCAGAATAGAGAAATAAATACCATGGTGTGCTGGAACCAACTCGAACCTTGAGACACAATCATTAAACCTTTAGTGTGGATATTTATGCCTCAGAAATCAAATGTTATAAACCAGGGCTTGATTTATTGTTTTGTTGACTGCTTAGCCTTAATATTATGATGTAGAGCAATATGAAATTATGCTCAAAGAGTTATAAGACTGTGTATACATTTTAACTCAGATAAAGCACTGTTGGATTTATTTCCTAGAATGATCATGGAAAAAGTAAAAAACCTATACATTCCAAAATATTTGTAGCAGCTCTCTATTTGAAAATTGGAGAAGAAAATTAGAACAGAAAATTGAGAGAATGCTCATCAATTAGGAAATGACTAAACAAGTTGTGGCATATGATTATGTTGGAATACTGTTACACCATAAGAAATGAGGAGCAGGTTAATTATAGAAAACATGTAAAGACCTACATGAAATTGTAAAGAGTAAAATGAATAGAACCAAGAGAATACTATATACAGGAACAGAAAATATTGTTTGAAGAAGGAATTGGGTATATCTACCTCCAGAGAAAAAACTGATAAGTAGAAATAGGTGAGCTATACATATATCTTTTTACCAAATGATGCCTTCCCTAATAGAGGAGAATAGGGAGGGAGGGAGAGAGGGAATTAACTGGGTATTTTAATGTAATATCTAAATAAGTAAATTTAAATTTTAAAAAGGTGACATAAAATGTTAAATAATGGAGATTATTAAAAGTTTGACATATAGTTTTTTAGAGATTTGTTAAACTTTTGCCATCAGACTGCTTAATAAAACTCTTTAGTACCCTATAACCTCACTGGGGCAACTAGGTGGTACAATGGATAGAGTGCCAGGCCTGAAGTCTGGAAGACTTAAATTCAAATCCAGCCTCGGACACTTACTTAGCTATATGACTCTGCAAGTCGCTTACCCCTTTTTGCCTAAATTTTCTCATCTGTAAAATGAGCTGGAGAAAGAAATGGCAAACCACTCCGGTATTTTTGCCAAGAAAATCCCAAATGGGTCAAGAGTCAGATACAACTTAAGCAACTGAACAACTAATAACTTCACACCGTCCAATTAAATTTGCCTAATTCCAGAGCAGGTAACTAGGAACCAACCGCAGGAAATGAAATATGTGATGAAAGCAGCAATCATAAATCACCAGTCCCTCTCTGATATGTGCCTGGTACACTTCTTTGTTGTATCTCATATGCAAATGGGCACATTCTTATCAATTATTAAGAAGTAAAGGATTTGAGTTGACCCTCGATTTACCCTTTTAATAATTCAGAGGAAACTGCTATTAGATAGCCTCAGTTCAATGGAGCGTATTCAGCCAGTGTCAAAGTGTGAAGAGAGATGGCAAGGAGTGTACCACCTCTCACATTACCACTGATAGGCAGAAAGCAGTTTGAATCAGAAGGCTCCTCATATTTCTCCGTAGAGGAAGAAGGAAGAGAAATAGAGCTCCCAGTGCTAGGCATTTAACCCAAAGAAGGTGAGCTATAAAGAAATTCCCATGGGTCGCCAAACTATAACAGCCTTTTTTATGGAGGCAAACAACAGGAGTCAAAGATGTTTATCAATTTGGAAACATTTTTATGAACTGATACAAAGTGAAAGAGATATAACTGGGGAAGCAACAAGCACAAAGTAAATGAAGACAAACAAAAATCTGAATGCTATGAAGTTATAAAATCAAGCTTAATCCCAAATAAGAGATATAAGAATCCACTTCCCTCCTTCTTCAAAGAGGTGGGAAACTATGGGTAGAGAACACTGTATATGCTGTCAGATTTGAATGATGGGGTGGTTGGTTTTGCTGACTCATTTCCCACCCCCTCTTTGTTATTCTTTATTTAAGGGCTAAAGAAGATGGAAGAAGAATATGTTGGAAAATGAAGTGACATGAAAACAAAAGTAAAGAAATAATTTTAAGTGATAAATTAATAATTTGGAAAATCTCCTATGTGACAAAGGATCAGTGAGCAATGTTAGCCATATATCAGTGACATAATTTTAGTCCATCTAGTCCTTGATCCCATCAAATCCACATGGGATTGAAAGTTAGGAAGAAAAAAACCATAGGGAAAAGGATGTATCATAATTTTATGGAATCGAATAATATAAAAACTACAAAGGCAAGTAAATGGTCATCACTGACTTATTCAATAGAGACTAGAATGTTTACAGTCACGCTTACAGAGTTTGAATTCTCCAAACCCAACCCCTACTCCAAACTCACATACACATTCCCATGGAATGAAAAGGAGCCTGCAAGTCAGAACATGACAAGAATGAAAGAAGAGAAAATGGCATTAGTTATTAGTGAAAGGGCTGCCTCCTACCTACCACGCTATTCTTCTAGTAGACTTCCTTAATGAGTTCCCACCCATCAGAGATATGGGTACTTTCAGTTTAAAGTGACTTTCATCCAGAAATCTCCCCATCACATCAAAAGCTGCTCATTAATCAGATGTTCATGACAATTTTCTTTCCTGATTAATAATCTTTATTAATTTATTTGTTTGTTGATTACATGAAAATTCATAGATATCTCCCTGCCTTCCTCCCCTCCCCACACTAGAGAAGGTATTATTTGACCAAAAAAAAGTAATGTATATATAAACTATGTCTTTCATGTTCCTCTCTATCAGTTCTTCAAAACCTGTTTCTGTAGCTGTATATAATGATCTCTTGGTTCTACTTATTTTTATTTTTAATAATTTCATGTAGGTGTTTCCATTTTTTCCTACTCATCATTGCTTAATGCAATGATAACTTTTTAGAAGCAGAGTCAACACCTGTAACAGTTTTCTACATCTAGAAGAAGCTAACTCTCTTAACTTCTCACCTCTTCATCTTAGAATCCCTAATTTCCTTCAGAGTATAGCTCAAATTAGCTGCTATGACCTGTCCCTCCACTCTGATTATGTTGAATTTCTTTTGCATGTGTGTTGCCCATAAGTGTGAGTATACCTATCTCCTCTGATAGGATGTAAACTCCATGAGGGCAAAGACTATTTCCTTTTCCTTTTTTTCTATTCCCAGTGGAAGTAACAGAACCTGGTATATAGAATAACATGCTAATTGCTTGCTTGCTTGGTGTTGCAATTGCCTTGCAGAGAAAATGTAATGATATTTTTATCTCTATGAAATTTACCCAAAACTTTATCATCTACACATAGCCTGGCACCTGATAATCACTTAATAAACACCTATTAATTAACTGATTGACAACCCGTTTGATGGTTCAAATATAGCTCAGTGATATTAGCATCCCCTCTAACTGCCTTCTCTAATGTTTTTGTTGTTATTCAGTCATTTTTCAGTTGTGTTCAACTCTTCATGACCCCATCTGGGGTTTTCTTGGCAAAGACATTGGAGTAGTTTGCCATTTGTTTGCCACAAAGGAAGGAGCTGAGGCTAACCTGGTTAAGTGATTTGTCCAGAGTCACACAGCTAGTGTCTGAGGCTAGATTTGAATTCAAGAAGATAAGTCTTCCCAATTCCAGGTCTGGAATTCTATCCACTATAGCACTTAGCTCCCCCTTTCTAATGTTCAGAACTATAGAATTTTAAAGAACAGATGTTAGAGATCATTACTTCTGCCTCTGTTCTTTGCTCTATATATGACATTAGACAATTCCCATATTCTTTCTGAACTCTGGTTTCCTTATCTGTAAAATGAGAGTATTGAACTCTATCCTTGGAGCGCTAAAGCTCAGTGCTCCTTTGGTTTATTTGACTTAGATACCACATCTCTCATTATGCAGACGAAGAAACTGAATTGAGAGAAGGAAAATTATTTGCCAGGTCTCACACAGGTAATTAGAGTCTCTTTATACAAACCCACACTTTCAGTGTATACAAACTAGAACTCCATAGCTGATCACAAAACCACAATAAATTTGACTATAAGAAAGTACCTAGCAGGCATCAGTGAGTTCAAGTCAGCAAACCTAGAGAGACACTGGGCAATTCCCCAGGTTACTCAAATAACTTGTAGATATGATTTTTGAATCTTGCAATAATATTGAAAAATCTCAAAATTAAGAAGAGATGACACCAGTCTGGATATAAAAGAATTACATCCAAACTTATAAAAGAAAATTTAAAAAAATACCCAGCATTTATAAAGGATAGGAGAACAATATGGGGAAATGAAAGTGACAGGAAAAGAAAAGATAAAATAAATTTTAAAACATCTCTGTCAATATGACAACAAAAGAAAGTGATCAATGTTGCAGGGGATGTGGCAAAATTGGGACAATAATGTATTGTTGGTGGAGTTGTAAACTGATCCAACCATTCTGGAAGGCATTTTGGAATTATGCCCAAAGGGCTATAAAACTGTGCGTGCCCTTTGATCCTGTAATACCAGTACAGGGTCTGTATACCAAAGAGATCACAAAAAAAGGGGAAAGGACTTACTTTTACAAAATATTTACAGTAGCTCTTTTTGTGATGGCAAAGGATGGAAATTTTTGTGATGGAAATTGAGGGAATGTCCATCAATTGAGGAATGGTTGAGCAGATTATAGTGTATGTTGACAATGAAATGTTATTGTCCTATAAGAAATGATAAGCAGGATGATTTCAGAAAAAGCTGGAAAGATCTTCATGAACTGATACAGAGTGAAATAAGTAGAACCAGGAGAACATTATACATAGTAATACTATACAACTGTGAAAGACAGCTACTCTCAGCAATTCCATTATCTGGGACAATTCTGAAGGACTTATGACAAAGAATGCTCTCTGCCTCCAGGGAAAGAACTGTTGGAGTCAAACGAGATCAAAGCATACTATCTTTTACATTATTTCTGGTTTTATTTGTGGGGTGGCTTTTATATGAGTAGTCTCTTACAATGATGACCAGTACAGAAGTATATTTTGCATGGTAATACATATATAACCAATTCGAATCACTTGCTATCTCCAAGAGTGGGAAGAGAAGGGAGGGAAGGAGACAATTTGGATCTTGTAATTTCAGAAAACATGTGGAAAATTGTTATTACATGTAATTGGAAAAATAAAATATCTATGAACAAAAAAGAATTTTAAAAAACATCTCTGAGCCTCTGAGATTTTCTTATTGTGCAATGGGGTTAATAATTTCTACAATGTCCCATTCCCAGGGCATAGATCAAATGAGATGATATATGTAAAGCATTATACAAATGTGAGATTCTCCTTACACTGGCTTGTGAATATTCAACCACTGGTTTCACTGCAGTGACTAAGAAAAAAAATAGAACAAGAGAATCCCTCAGGGCCCAGACAAGGTTATGGTAGCATTGTGCTGAGAAATTCATAAGATCTAAGGTCCCAAGACTGAAGGCACCAGTAGTTGTACCACAAGGTATTCCACCCTTAACAGCTGGTTATATCAACCTAGCCAAACACACTTTCTTACCTATACCTCCCCCAAGGGAAGCAACACATGGAATCCATTTACTGGCCCACACATAATCCTGTACTTCATATTCTGGGGACAATAGAACCTATAGCCCCTGACTTTCAGGGTGAGTTTGAGCTTCATTATACACATTCATTCTTTATATAAGTAGTTAAGTAGGGACACAAAGACAAAAGCAAAATAAATCTTTCTTTAAAGATCTTAGAATAAGAGCTGAAAAGAACTTAAAAATCATCCATTTCAACCTCCTGGTTGTATGGATGGGGAAACTGAGGCACAGAGAAATTAATTTGCCCAATTAGGCAACTGCCCAATAGCAATTGGGAAGGAAAGTTTCTTATAGGACGTGACACAAGTTGAGCTTTTTAAAAAGGTAGGAATTCTAAGAAAGAGAAGTGAAGAGAAAGAACATTCCAAACATTAAGCATGGCTTCTGCAAATGCATAGAGGTAGCAAATGCGAAATTATGTCCAGAGAACATCAATGAGCCAGTTTTTGTGAATATAGAATATTTTCTTCCCAATTGTTACACCCCCTGTATGTGTATATTCCTTTGCATTTATTCTGTCTATATGAATCAAAGATCAATAGTTGGAAGGTATCCAAAAAATCATCTAATCCAGTCATACCCATTGTACAGATTGAGGGAACTGAGGACCGGATGCTTAAGGTCATACAGGTAGTAAGTGCTGCTGTTTAGAGCTGAACCCAGCTCCTCTCCAAACAAATACACACACACACACACACACACACACACACACACACACACACACACACATTTGTATAAATATTGTGCTCATGTGTACACAAAAAGGTGAAATCGATCTTGAAAGATAACTTGGAACCACATTAAGAAGGTTTTAAATGTCAAACAAAGTAATTTTATTCTAGAAGGCACAGAGAGCCAGCGAAGCTTCTTGACCTGGTCATGCTTGTACTTTGGAAAAATCAATTTGGCAGCCATATAGAGGATGAATAAGGGGACAATGCACTCTGTCTAATACTTTAATCCTTTTAATAGGTCTTTATACTTGAAGGAATTTCTTAGATCTCATATAGGAAAATTTAGGGTATCCCTCATTTCGTAGAATTCAGTTTTCAACAATTTTGACTATGATATAAGTATCATATTCCAATTCAATTCTATTATAAAATCAAGAATGCTTTTCCATTTGGCAAGGATGGAAGAGGTGCAGAGAAGAGAATCCCAGGATTTGTTGTTGTTTGGTCTTTCAGTCATGTCCAACTTTCAGTCAAGTCCATGATCCATGTAACCCAGCTATCCATGAAGTTTTCTTGGCAAGGATACTGAGATAGTTTGCCAGATCCAGTGGGAACTTTTTGTCAGGCAATCAGAGATTAAGTAACTTACCCAGGGTCACACCGCCAGGAAGTATCTGAAGCTAGATTTGAACTCAGGTCTTCTTGACTCCAGACTTGAACACATTCTATCCACTGAGCCAACTCTCTACCTTCTAGGCATAAAGAGATTAGGTGACTTTTCCAAGGTCATACAGTTAGGAGCATCTCAGGCTGGATTTGAAGTCAGGTCTTGCTGATTTCAGACATAGTGTTCTAACCATGGGACCACAGCTGCCCCCAGTAAAGTGATCTATGGAAAGAATTAAAGGATATCATGGTTGGCAGATATTTCTACTTGTCATCTAGACCTGAATATTAAATTCTCTTATTATGGCTTAATAGCAGCCATCCAAACACTGCTTTGGAGTCACCGGTTACATAGAATTCACTAGATTCCAATTAGTATGAATGAAGAATTCCACTTGAAATTATTACATTATTCGAATTTGCATTGCTTATTTCCATTGAACTAGAACTAATTGCCATATTTTACATAATTATATCTTTGAATAACATAAATCCAAATATATGCAACTACCTCAGAGGAGTCCTTATTCGCACTTATCAGGACCTAGCAGAGACCTACCTATTACTCCCTGACTTTCCTTTTCATTTCTGGGGTCACTATTTGTTAGGGAGCAGGGGAGGTGGGAAGTCCCCTTAGGCAAGCCAAAGTTTGATTCTCTAAACTCCTACCCATTATTCCTAGTTCTGCCTTCTAAAAGACCAAGTTGAACAAATCTAACCCCTGTTCCAAATGGCAGCTGCCCCTTGCTCCTGAAGCTTGAAGACATTTATCAAGCAGAAAAGCAGCACAAAGAATAGAGTACTGGACTTGGAGTCCAAAAGTCTTGAGTTCAAATCCAACCTTTAACATTTTACTAACTGTGTGACTCTGGTCAAGTCACTTTAACCTCGGTCTGCCTCAATGTCCTTATCTGTAAAATAAGGGTAATAATAGTACCTATCTCCCAAATTTGTTGTAAAGAAAAAAAAGTATAAAGTGCTTATATTCGAAGTTTTCTTGGCAAAGGTGCTGGAGAAACTCAACATTTCTTTTACCAGCTCACTTTACAGATGAGGAAACTAAGGCAAACAGGGTTTAAAGTGACTTGCCTGGGGTCACACAGCAAATAAGTATCTGAGGTCAGATTTAAATTCAGGTCCTTTTTAATCCAGGGCCAAAGCTCTATCTACTGCATCACCTAGCTGCCAAAGCACCTTATAAAAAAAGCTGGTTATTATTATCATCACCCCCCCAGTTTTCTCTTCTCCAGGCTCACCATTCTCAGTTTCTTCAGATGTTCTTCATTTGGCCTGGTTCCCAGTCCATATATCATCTTTGGTTTTCGCCTCTGGATGTATACTATATCTTGTCAGTGCCCTTGCCAATATGTGGAATCCAGAACTAAATACACTATTCTTCACATGACCTGATTAGGACAAAGTATAACAGGATTGTCCTGTCTCTCATTCTAACCACTATGTACCCTATAATCAATTTAATTGACTGCCATGTCACACTGTTTACTCCTATTGAGCTTACAGTGAACTAATACCCCAGATCTTTTCCACACAAATCATTATCAAAGCATCCCTCCCGAGTATTATTCTTGGGCAACAGAATTTTTTTTAAAACCCAAATAAGTATCCCTATTAAATTTCATCTCAATAGATATGGCCCATCATTCCATTCTGCAGAGAGGCTTTGGGATCTTAACTCTGGATTACAATATGTTTACCCTTCAGGTGTGTGATATTTGCAAATTTAATACACTTCAAAGAGGGTACCTGACTGGATGGCACCCACAGGAGCAGGAGCCTTCATTACTTGATTTATTGAAGGCTGAATAGTTTTCAAGTTTATGGCTTTAGGACACATAAACTAACTAGTACCCTATTGTATCGACCAGAATTTGCAATTGGTTGTTTACTTAAAGTAGGGACACCAGAAGTAATAAATTACAAATCAGTAACCATCCCACTGTAGCCATCTCACTTCTATGAGTTGTCTTAATGTTTGCCAAGGAAAGTTAAGAAGAAAAACAGCAAACTCCACTCCCTCCAAGAATGACATAGCAGGCCAGGAAAGAGGTAAATTTCTGAGAGTTTTCCAAATCAGTCATCCTCACTAATGATCTTACCATTGATACTCAGCAGACCAGTTATTCCTAGAAGCTTCCCCCTTTATTCATTGTCGTTAAGTTGTTTCAGTCATAGCTAACTCTTCATGACTCCATTTGGTGCTTCCTTGGCAAAGAAATCAGAATGGTTTGTCATTTCCTTCTTCAGCTGATTTTACAGATGAGGAAACTGAGGCAAATAAGATTAAGCAATTTCATTTCCTGACTCCAGGTCTGATACTTTATCCACTGCTCCATTTACTTCCTCCCCTCTTGATACATAGATTTAAATCAAGACCCTGGAATGGCACAAGGGAGAAGAGTAGGTTGCCTAACTTTAAACCTTGCAAGAGATAGATTTAAATCCTTTCCTTGCATCAAGTTCCAATAACCTGAGCAGTCTCAACCTGCTCCTCATCTAAGAACATGGAAACATACATTTTCCATTAAATGAAGAGGTCACACGTGGCATGCACAGGCAGAGCTGTTGGGGGAGGCTTGTTCAGCACCTGCCTACATGTGTTTGGCCCAATGCCGTCGGCTTTAGTTTCTCCCCTATTAGAAGCACATTTCTCTACAACATTAAAAAAAATAAAAATAAAAATAAAAAACTCAACCCTGAAGAATTTCTCCATATTATCTTGATTTCAAAAAAAAATCCTTACATAGAATTTCTCTACAGAAATCGACTTGTATCTTTTTTTCCCACAGCTAGAAAACAAAGGAAAGTATCCTATGTTTTAACTAGGTGAAGCAAAGGTAAGCTTTTTCCATTTGCTGCCCTTCCATAACTGATCTTAGACTTTTGTGTAACTTACTCTCTTGTTCTTTGATCTCTCCTTCAGCAAAGAGTGGTCAACTTGGCAGTCAATTAAAAGAGACTGAAGTAACCAATCTTGCCCACCTTGGAACTTGATCACCAAAAGAGCATTTTGTGACCCATGAGCTGGAGGAGAAGGAAAAGGAGGGAAACAAATTCAACAGAACTATGAATTGCTCTCTCCCAGGAAAAGAAGTCACTTGCAGAGAGGATTTAAGATGAACTTTGAAATCCTTGGTTTGGGATCTTGGCTATAAGCTCATTAAAGCTTATCTAAGGCTGGGAGAAACTATCCTGTGCCAACACACATAATGCTCTAAAGCACATAAAGCTTTTTATATAAACTATCTCATTTGATCCTCACAATAATTAGGGAGGTACTGCCATAGGTATAAGCCAGGGGTCCGCAACGTATGGCTCTCGAGCCATATCTGGCTCTTTTGAGGGCCAGATATGGCTCTTTCTGCAGGAGCCATAAAGTCAATTTTTTTCAGGTGCTGTTACAGGAGCGCGCACTGTGAGCACTGTATGGCTCTCACGAAATTACATTTTAAAAAATGTGGCATTTATGGCTCTCATGGCCAAAAAGGTTGCTGACCCCTGGTATAAGCATTCCTCTCATTTTACAGATGAAAAAAACTGAGGCTCAGAATATAGCTTGCCCTTGGTCACCCAACTATTAAGTAAGGAATGAAAGATTGAAACCTGAGTTTATCCTAACTCTAAGAACCACATCCTTTCCACTATGCAACACTGTGCCTTAGTAAAATTCAATAAATACAGCTTAAGGTTGCATTAAAGTCCCATTCTGACACTTCATCATGACAGAGAAGATCCTATAATACTTCAAACTGTATCTAGAGGAATGGGTGTGCCTACCAAAATTTAGTCAGCAAAAACTACATCAGAGTTAAGTAATTATTTTCGCTCACTCCTCCTTCTTACTTTTTTTAATCAAATTATCATATTATCTACCATATTGTCAGGAGCCAATGTATTTGTAAAAGTACTACGTGTGTTCATTTTGATTTGACTTGACTTAGTGAGGTGTAAGGAAATATATGAAATCAGTTTGTGGTACCAAAGATACCAGTGCCACATTGTCTCGTGTTGTGTATTTTATTCATTATGAGAAAAAACACAGTGTAGTGAATAGAAAGCCAGCCATCGAATCAAGAAGTCGTGGAATTTCAGGTCTTTCCTTTGACATACATTGCTGTTGTTTAATTGTTTCAGCGATGACCAATTCTTCATGACTCTAGTTGGGGTTTTCTTGGCAAAGATACTAGAGTGGTTTGCTATTTTTCTCCTCCAGCTCATTTTATAGATAAGGAAACTGAGGCAAACAGGGTTAAGTGACTTACCCAGAGTCACATGGCTCATAAGTGTCTGAGGTCAGATTTAAATTCAAGGCTTCTTTATTCCAGGCTGAGTATTCTATCCGCTTTGCCACCTAGTTGCTTCTCTTTGACATATACCAGGGGTTTAAAGTATGGGAAAGTCACTTAACCTCTCCAATGTCTCCAGGCAACTCTCCAAGACTTTAAAGTTGAGTTATCCATATGCCTTAATGGAAGGAATTTCTGCACTAGGAGCTGGCCACATCAATGAAATCACTAGTCTTGACTTTTTATGAAAAGAATTATCATGTAATGCTGCCTATTTAACACACGCCATAACTATAATATCATTGCCAACATATACTGGCTTCTGCTAACAGTTTGTAAAACTTTCAAAATTCAAGCCACTTAATACTATTGTTGTTGAAAAGCCTTTTTTTAGATGAATAAAAGTCAGGAGTAAAAGCAGAAAACAAATTGGAGCTTGTTGGGGGAGGACACAAAATTATACGATCAATTTCTGGATGATTTGGGGAAAGGGGAAGGCACTCTTGCATCCCTTTAAGTCACTTGTTTCTGGTGAACAAGAAAACTCTCCAAGTTTATGGCCTTATGGAGTAACTTAAGACTAACATCAGTCAGTATTCACTTCCGTACATTAGCACAATCAGGGAGTGAGAAGTTGAGTTGAAGAGACAGGAAAGCAGTAGCCCATAGATCCAAGGAGGACACCAGTCTCTCTCTCACACTCGGAATGGGTCTACAGGGAGAACCAGAATTCCTGGAATGGCATTCCTAGGCTGGTGTTCCAATTTTACTATAGTTAGAAAGCTAGATTGACTATTCTTGAGCTAGAAGAGAATGAGAGGCAGGAAGAGAGGAAGGAAGGGAAGATAACAAGAAACAGGCAAAGAAGTTCAGCTCTGGACTTCATTCAGCTTTTTCTTAGGTGATTTTCCCTGCATCTCTCTATATTTCTTTGTGCTCTGTGTGCCTCTGGGTAATTTTTAGTTGTTGTGCCATACTGTAAGCTTTCAGCATGGGGAACAGTAGAAATTTTGGAGGATAATAACTCTGCCTAGATCCTTTCACAGGATCAATGTTAGTTATTTCATTGTTAACAACTCCTGTGCTGTTCCCTATTCTCACAGGCATGCCTATAAGAAGAGATTGTATAATACTCTCATTGTTTACCAGTTTTTTTCTTCTGATAGCACTCCCTCCCCAACCAATAATTCAATCCTATAAAATCTAACAGCTTTCCACATCCTGGATTTTCTTTCTATTGTCCTAAATAATGAGAGTGAGGATCCATAAGCCTGTGTGTTTTAGTCTATGACCAATTTGAAGTCAACACATGTTATATAGACAAGCAATATAGGCAACTCTTATTTATCTATAAGGGATTATTTGGTTCACCGGTTATCTTTACTCTTCTAGAATGCTGCCGCCATCCAACCAGTCACCTTGATAAGACAGAATGTGTACGTCAGAGTGAGCATTTTACATGTCACCAATTATGACTCTGACTCTACTCCAAAGCTAATTGTTGATGATTCGTAGGTTCTGTATTATCCCCATGGCTACTCGTACTCATTAGTGTAGATAACTCCATTTGAGAAGTATTGCTTTCCTCTAAATATATGAAGGATGATAAAATGACATGATCATAAATTTAGAACCAAATTTCTAAAAATTTAGAACTAAACTTCAAAGTCATTAAGTCCAATACCTCATTTTGTTGTTTGTCCTTTTTTTTTTTCTTTTGAAAAGGGCCAATGACATTAAAGGGTGATATCTTGGCTTGCTCATAAATTAGATTAAAGTGAGGCAGAGTTATACAAAGTCATCAGCCTCACTCTCTTTTCTAGAGTCATTGAAGTCCAGTGACAAGACAAAAGTCAGGATGACTGGTCATAGTCCAGGATGCTATGGGTGACTTTGGTACCTTTGATGTCTGATCAAGTTCTAGAGTCTCCATAGCACCTCTTTCAGCTACCTTCATAACCACTGAAACAAATTGTTCTCATTCACCTGGGAAAGTCTTCCTATGCTTGGAGTAGACATCCTCCTAAGTCACTGATGAGCTTGAACCCTGTCAGTCTAGTTTAGTCCATCTGCCATGATGGTTTTGCTGGAGTGTAGCCACTGCATTGCCACAGTTTCTTGGAACCACGAGCAAGATTTGGGTGAAAGGCAGATACCAAAGGTGCATGAGCAACACTGAAAAGGGTTTGGCAAGTCCTCACACCAGAGGTCCTAGTCCTTCATGAACACGTATGAGGACAATGAAGCAAAGGGACATTAAATGACTTTTCCAGAAAACACAGTAAGCAAGCCTATGAAGTAGGGTTTGAATCCAGGCTTGCCTGATCCCAAGTCTGGTGTCCTATCACAAATAACACCTCTCACGTGTCATGAAACACACAGAAACATCCCACTCAAGCTCTTGTGCCCAGAGAAAAGTGTTTTGCCAACATCCTAGTCTGCTGCAGTTCCAACTAAAGAGGCAAGTGCCAGATCCAGAGACCATGCTGGAAAAACACTCCCCAGATCCTGCAAACTGTAGCCAAGTAAAGTCCTTGATTACAGCCAGGGGGTCTGGTGAATACAGAGGAAAAAGGAAAAAAGGGAACATGTGCAGCCATTCTGCCAACTCCAGGAGCAAGAGATGCCAAGAACACACTAAAATTACCAGGAACTTCCAATCTGCCAAGGACGGCAGGATACGCAAACTCCACTCTTTCCCAGCTCTGTGATAAGCAGATGCCCACACTCAGCTCTCCCTTTCTCAGCCACTTACTGTCTGGGCTGCTCAATTGAATATAATAACATTCCAACTTGTATAGTGCCATGATAATAATAACATCTGACATTTACATAATGGTTTTTAAGCTTATAAAGTGTTTCCCATAAGTGATCCCATTTGATCCTCGTAATACCTAGACCAACCAATGTTACCTGAACTACAGGTAGATCTCCCCAGCTAGATTGTCATCTCCCAGAGCAGTGATGGGCAAACTGCTCAGATGCAGCCCCCTGAAATGTTCTATCTGGGTGGGACATTTTTCCTAATCTGACGATTACAATGAGTAGAATACAATACAATAAAACTTCAATAGAGTTGCCTTAGAAACAGACTGACAGATGAGCATATCCTTTCCTTTGGCCCCCTCTTTAAAAAGTTTGCCCATCACTGTCCTAGAGATACAGCATGGTTGTGATCAATCATTCCACAAGTATTTGTGCCTATTATTTGCCAGACAATGGGATGACAAAATGAGATAATAGATGAGAAGGTACTTGGTAAGTTCATCTTTAAAAGTCACTTTATGGTTAGTATTAATTAGCACTAGGGCCCACCAAGACAGGATATGTGCTTAATTTAAAAGAATTTTTTAAAAAGGATGTTCAGGAACAGTGATAAGAGCATTAGAGAGCTATGCCAAAAGACTTAGATTACAAAGGAATTTCTACATCTAAATGAGAAGGGAGAGCAGCAAAAATGTGATATCAATAGATAGAAAAAGATAAAAGTGGGATGCCTGGTTGAGTCAGTCTATCATTTTGTAAAAACAAAGAAGGAAATGGAACTATAAAATATCAAAAGACATAGAGAGGAAGTTTTACATTATAATTTCACTCAGATACTTGGGACCACTGATGTCCCTGGAAATAAAGTTGTATCCTGTTGTAAGTAAAGCCAAAAGGAAAATATTCCAGAATTCAAAGCCCGATTGCATAAGATTCTCCTCATTAATAGAGATTGATTGATTCAATACTCCATGCTTATGTGAGGAACAACTTGGGGAGAACTTGGGAAAGGAGAGACATTAATCTTGTGGTTCCCATCTTTTTGAAGACTCAAGGTTTGACAAAACTAGGATATCTCCTTTCCCAAACTCTCCCCAATTCCGTCCCTCAGGAGTGCTGAGTATTCAATCTCCAGCAATGAGGAGAATCTTATGCAATTGTGCCCAAGGTTCCAGGCATCTTATAGAGAGGAGAAGGTATAAAAGTCAGGGCTGAAGAAATACGGAAGAAATTTCATCTACTTCACAATGTCTCCAAGAGCCAGGCTTGCCTCTATCATTCATAAATGTATTTGGTGAGGTTCAGGCCTCACAAAAATCATCACATCTTGTAGGACACACTTTAATATTTAGTGATTTATTTAAATGACAAAATGTAAACCATAGTTTTTTTTAAAAACTGGATACAATTTCTACTTTGACTCAACCACTACTAGGAAAGTTTTGAGTTTGGTTACAATTATTAACAAAATTCAAAAATGAACCAAAGAACACTGAAAAAGGGAGGATTCAAATCTCCAGTTTTTACTGAGTTATGAGAAGAGAATAAATAATGCATTATTGAAGGAATAGAAATGACCTTGATTAAAACAAAGACTGGAAAAGGATTTTAACTAGGCCAAGCATAGAAGGAGATCAGCTGGCAGGGATCGTTTTGAGAGCATCAAAGGATCAAATTTCAAACTATCTGAACCCTAGAAGAAGATGACAATGTTTTGGGGGGAATTAAATTCTCAGACATTCTAGTTACTCCAAAAAAGAAGAACCTAGAAAATACTAGTAACTACTGATCCATTTATGTACTTTCTCATCTTATAAAACTTTCATAAAAATAGTGTGCATTTGGAAAAGTCACACACTTGATGAGAACATCAGAAGAGAACAGAAAGGCTTTTCACAAGTCTTATTCGATAGTAGACTCCATTTTTATCACTCAGTCTGCTGAAGAGTGGAAAATATAAAAATTCTCTGTGCTTATTGTTTGAGAATGATAAATAAGAATTTGTAGAGTAAGTCCTTGTCTCAAATAATCTCCTGTGGTTAGGTGTCTCACATGCATTTATTAAAATTATTAAAATATATAAAGTCAAAGATGTTTTTTGCAGCTAATACTTTTGTCTCTGTAAGGTGGGGAGTATTCTTTTATTACTAAAAATGTAATAACATATAATTAAATGTTAAGAACCAAGGATATCATTCCCTAAGCATTAGTATTGCTCATAAGCATCACCAACTCAGGGCAAAGATGAAGACATTTTCTCACAATTGGAAAAAGAAAAAAAAAACAGACATTTTCTCCTCTATATTCTTTCTGCTCCTAATTAAAGTCTTCCCTTCTCTGTGCAACACTTCCTCATCAGAGGAACCTAATCTGAACTTCTTTGGAATTGATTTTCAATAGCACTTAGCATAGCAATACATATGGTTAATTATCTTCTGTATACAGGTGTGGATGTCCCTAAAGTGGATTATATATTCTTTAAGTGCAGTAAGCAGACATTAGAGGTCTTCATGACTCTGGAACAATAATGATGCTATCCAGTGGCTCTGGGATTTTATCACTGGGGATGAATCTCTAGACCAGAAGTCTCCAAAGTAAAGGGAGGGGGAAGACAAAACCTGGAGAAGAACATGTTATGACTTGAAGAGGGCCATGATTTGCCTTGAAAGGAACCATGGATTAATCCCAACGGGTGTGTGATTAAACAATCAAAGAGTGGAAAAATATATGTCCTCCCATCTTCTCAGCATTAGCCAACCATAGGACTGGTTTCCAACAGAAACACTATTCCTTTTTCCTCCCACCCTTCCCTACTTTAATCATTCTCTCCACTGTACAAATTCCTAACCTTCTAAACTTCTCTGCTCCATCCAACATATACCCCATTTATACAAAGTCACTTTATGGCTGTAGCAAGCATCCTTTGGAAAATGGGTTCTGGCTCTGGGAATAATAATAAGTAAAATCCCTGCCTTGTGGGACAGAAAGAGCTGCACAAAATGAGCAGGGATAGATAAATTCCATCTACATCTCAAATGTTATTGCATTATCTTTCTCCCTTAAACTCACTAACTTACTCTTCTTCTAAACTTTCCTATTTCAGGTTTTGCCATACTTACACATCACATGTATTTTCATCTTTAGTGCAACCTCAGTGTCATCTTTAACTTCTCTCNGGGTGTGTGATTAAACAATCAAAGAGTGGGAAAATATATGTCCTCCCATCTTCTCAGCATTAGCCAACCATAGGACTGGTTTCCAACAGAAACACTATTCCTTTTTCCTCCCACCCTTCCCTACTTTAATCATTCCCTCCATTGTACAAATTCCTAACCTTCTAAACTTCTCTGCTCCATCCAACATATACCCCATTTATACAAAGTCACTCTATGGCTGTAGCAAGCATCCTTTGGAAAATGGGTTCTGGCTCTGGGAATAATAATAAGTAAAATCCCTGCCTTGTGGGACAGAAAGAGCTGCACAAGATGAGCACATCTTTAGTGCAACCTCAGTGTCATCTTTAACTCCTCTCTCTCTCTCTCTCTCTCTCTCTCTCTCTCTCTCTCTCTCTCTCTCTCTCTCTCTCCACATATATCCATAAATTGCCAAATTTTGTCTTTTCTAAGTCAACAATATCTCTTGCATTCATCTTCTTCTCTCTTTTCTCACAGTTATCACCATAATTGAGGCCCTTATTCTCTTTTACCTGAACTATTGATCTAGCTTTCTAATATTTGTAAATTAACTACAATCATATATACACACATACCTATATAAATACATATATGTAGTATTTATGTATATCCATGTGGATATCTTCTAGTAATCCTAGAGTTAATGTAACCGAATTGGAACTCATTTAATTTTCCCCAAAAGCTAATCCCTATTAAAAACTTTCTTATTTGGGAGTACCACTTGGAGTTATCTAGGTTTTCAATCTTAGAATTCTTTGTAACTTCTCCCTCTCTTTCCCTCACTCCTTTTGGCAGATCAATTACAAGTCTTACCAGTTCTATTTTCACAATGTCTCATATCCAATTCATTCTTTCTATTTATATAGCCATTACTTTATCTCAAGTCCCTAGCACCTACTGAAAAGGTTATCATAATGAGCACTTAATTGATCTCCAGATGATATTCATATCTTCGATGTCTTCCCTGTCTACTCTATCACCCACACAACTTCCAATATGATATTCTTAAAACATAGATCTTCCCATGTTATTTAGCTCCTTAAATCTTCAATAGCCCCCTCTTGCCCATGAGATAACACACAAGATCTGTAGCTTAGCATTTAAAGCACTCCGTGGTCTGGCTGCCATCTATGTTTCCAAACGTTACTCTCATGAATTCTCTAGTTCACTACAACTGGCCTCCTCCAACATTCTTGTAGACAACATTCCATCTCACACCTGTATACCTTTGCAAAGTATTTCCTTATGCCTGGAATTATTCCCTTCTTACTCACACCTCTTAGGAATCCTTTGCTTCAAACTGGGAAAACATTGTACACAGTAACAGCGATATTGTGGAATGATCAACTGTGATAGACTTTGCTACTATCAGCAATACAATGATCCAGTACAATTCTGAGGGACTTATGACAAAGAATGCTATCCACCTCCAGAGAAAGAACTGTTGGAATAGGAATGCAAATCAAAGCACATTATCTTTCATGTTGGTTTATTTATGGATTTATTTTGAGGGTTTTAGTTTTATAGGAATATTCTCTTACAAAAATGATCAATAAGGAAGCATGTTTTGCATAATAATGACATATAATCCAGACCAAATTGCTTACCATAACCAAAAAGGAAGAAGGGAGGGAGGGAGAGAGACAATTCGAATCTTATAATTTGAAGAAACTTATGTTGAAAATTGTTATTACGTGTATTTAGAAAAACAAAATATCTTTGAATTTTAAAAAAAGATCCCTTCGCTTCAGCTCAGGTGGCACCTACAAAATCTTCCCTGATCTCTGCCACCTGAACCCTATACATCTTACACACATATAAACACATAGATATATACACATCTGTTTACATTTTAATTTACAGAAAACATTTAACTCAGTAGGACAAAACACAAGGTTGTATAGTCTTCCCAAATGAGAGGTCTCCCACACATGCATTAATGTTATTCAAGACTAAAAAAAGAAGTATGTTTTATTCCCCACATAGAATGTAAGTTCCTTGGATGTAGACAGTGTTTAATTTTTGCTTTTATATCCCCAGTGCTTTATAAATTATATGAACCCAATAAGTGTTTGAATTGGATTTAATTTAATTGCCTCCAAAATTGGAAATTTATTAGGACCTTTGTGGTTGTTCAATCATTTCAGTTTTGTCTAATTCTTTTAACCCCTTTTGGGGTTTTCTTGGCAGAGAAACTAGAGTGGTTTGCCATTTCCTACCCCAGTTTATTTTACAGATGAGGAAATTGAGGCAAACAGAGTTAAGTGACTTGACCAGGGTCACACATCTAGGAAGAGTCTGATGCCAGGTTTGAAATATGGCCTTCCTTCTTCCAGGCCTAGAGCTCTATCCACTGTCTCACCTAGCTCATTCTTAGAACCTTAATTAACTGTAATAAATTTGTGGGAGGCATCTTGTTTCAGAAGACCCTACAAACTTGGCTTTTTTCTACTGAATTAAATATTTCTGTAGACTGAATTGACATAATGGAATCTTTATGTGATTGTAAACAAAGGTTTTTTTTTTTAACCCTTAACTTCTGTGTATTGGCTCCTTGGTGGAAGAGTGGTAAGTGGGCAATGGGGGTCAAGTGACTTGCCCAGGATCACACAGCTAGGAAGTGTCAGAGGCCGGATTTGAACCTAGGACCTCCTGTCTCTAGACCTGACTCTCAATCCACTGAGCTACCCAGCTGCCCCCTAAACAAAGTTTTCATAGAAAATAATCTGTGGAAGGGTTCTTCTTTTGCTTCCCCCCAAGGAAGCAGTTGAAGATCTGAATAGCTCTTTTTCATAAAGATTTCATCAAGATGAAAAATCAGCTTCTTTTTTGTAAGGCACTAATATTCATTTTCTCCATTTTTTAGGGAACCTTCCTCTTCCCAAAATATCTTGAAAACCAGTCACTGAACACATTTCTAAATTGTGTCACCTCCAGCACAGATTTCTTCAGAATGTATTTGATCATGCTGTGACTCTTCCCAACATCATCATGTCATTGCCACTTCTTCACATACAGCATCATTCATTTATCCATTCAAAAACCAATAAGTACCTGTAGACAAAAGGTTCTGCAATGTGGTGGTTCCACTATTTTCACTACTGCAAACAATTCATTATAAAAATGTAATAACGGATCTGTTCCATTATGGATCTTTGGTTTCTTCTCTCTGGTTTCATATGCAAATCCTTTCAGATTTATGTGGCTGAACTGTATCTCATGCCAAGTTCTCTGATTCTTTTTCTCAACTTCTTTTTCTCTTTTTTGAGGTGTCACTGCTTACAGTGTTTCGTCATCTGCCTCCATAATGTTCCACATTTTAGCTTATATCCTAAGTACAAGCTTATAAGTATGAGGTGTTTTCTTTGGCTGCTATGCCTTTCCATACACCACGGAAATTAAATATTTGTCAGCTGATATACTTTCTGAGCTCTTCTGGCCTCCATATTTATTCAATATTGTCACAACGTTCCTACTCCAATGCTTTATTGCAATATAGAGGGGACCATAAGTTCTGCAAGGCTAAACCAGCAGAGTATAAGCTTCAGTAGATTTAATCAACCTACAGTAATTTCAAATATGGGGCCAGAGCCAGGCTACTGTCTGAGGAATAGAGCAGCTCAAGTACTGAGAGACTCACCACCAGATCATGTTTTGGGAGGGCTATGGTGATTCATAAAATGAATTAAAACACAGAATAGCTGCTACTCCTGTGTGACCTATTCCTACTTCTGCAGCCATAGTAGAGCAGTAGTAAGAATGGGAGCTGAACCTAAGAGCCCCTTAAGCAATAATTTAGCTATTGATATCCTTAAAAGAGGGCAGCTAGGAAGCTCAGTGAATAGTAAGAGAAAGGAAGTATCTAGCATAAGGAAGATTCCTCTTCCTGCCTTCAAATCTGACCTCAGACATTAGCTTCCTAACCGAGTGACCCTGGGCAAGTCATTAAATCCTGTTTTTCTCAGTTTCCGCATCTGTAAAATGAATTAGAAAAGGAAACAGCAAACCACTTCAGTATCTTTGCCAAGAAAACCCCAAATAGGGTCATGAAAAGTTGGACATAGCTAGAAAATGACTGAAAAACAAAAATTCTTAAAATGTGACCTTTTTCCAAAAGCCAGAAACGTCAAGAATTCAACCATGTTTTTTTTATTGTGAATAAGGAATTCACCATTTGGGGCAGCTGGGTAGCTCAGTGGATTGAGAGGAGGGTCCAGATACAGGAGGTCCTAGTTCAAATCTGGCCTTAAACACTTCCTAACTGTGTGACCCTGGGAAAGTCACTTAACCCCCATTGCCTAGTCCTTACTACTCTTCAGCCTTGGAATAATATTGATTCCAAGATGGAAGGTAATGGTTTAAAAAAATAATTCAAAATTAGCTTTAGCCAGGTAGCAAAAAATTTCAATTCATTAATATGGAAATAGATTTTGAGTGATAATACATGTATAACCCAGTGGAATTGCTTGTCAGCTCCAGGAAGGGAGGGGAAGAGGAGAGGGAGAGATTATGAATCATGTAACCATGGAAAAATATTTTTAAAAAATAAAATAAAAAATATATTTTAGGGGGCAGCTGGGTAGCTCAGTGGATTGAGAGCCAGGCCTAGAGATGGGAGGTCCTAGGTTCAAATCTGGCCTCAGACACTTCCCAGCTGTGTGACCCTGGGCAAGTCACTTGACCCCCATTGCCTACCCTTACCACTCTTCTGCCTTGGAGCCCATACACAGTATTGACTCCAAGACGGAAGGTAAGGGTTTAAAAAAAATTAAAAAAAAAATAAAAAAAATATTTTAAAAAATATATCAATTTATGAGACACTTGGTGATCTCTCTTTGGAATGCCAAAGATACAAAAATAGACCACAATAAGAGTTTCAGCTGATGTTTCAATACTCATTGTTGAGGATGGGGTATAAAAAATCTATGAAAATCCTAACAAAACATTCCACACTGAGTTAGCATCTACTAACATGACATAAGTAGTCAAGAGGCAGAATTAAGATTTGATTTCAAGTCTAATATCTGTTCTCCTGCCCCACCTCTCAGAGTTTAACCGGTACTCATAGATGCTCAACTACTCATTCATTGATTGGCTCCTCTCTGAATGGATTATGTCAACCAAATGGCATATTAGGCTATTTCCTTACTTCAAAATATCCAGGACAAATTATAGACCTTCCATACCTTAAAAGGCAGCTTCCCTGAGTTGCTGTGTCTTATCTCCCCCCAAAAAAATTACATGGCAGCCAATCTTGTGATAATGAATTTCTGTGAACTTAGCTAGACTACCTGTCAGATATGTGCTCAAAGCCTTTCCATCTTGGTAGCATCTTCCAGAGCTTGTGTACCACTGAAGCATCCTTAGAGAAGTCAGGACAGCTTCCATACCATAATAAGACATCACTGTCAGACCTTGCTGGAAATAATATATAGAAGAGGGGGAAAATGTTATTGTTATATCCAATAATTATAACTGAATTCCTTCCAAGTGTTCTATTTGCCTTTTATTTTTATACATTTTATTTCCTTATAGGAAACTCCAGGACTCCAGAGCTCATCACACCTGCCTCCCACTAGATGTATTTCACATGACTCAGTGTTAACCAGACCTTTGCTCTCACTGGTGAAGTTGGGCTGACTAGCAAAGATTTCCAGAGGTGTTGGATTGTCAACACATGGCCTTTCTCTACATTCTCATTTGTGGGTTGTCTTTAATCCCAAAGGGCCAATGTCTCACCTTGTGTCTCCATGGAGTGAAACTAAAACCAAAAAAAAAAAAAAAAGAAAAAAAAACTCACCATCTTCAAAGAGAGCCTGTATATTTAGTTCAGCTTAGATAGTCATGTTACAAAAATGAGAAATGTGGCCCATGTGGAGACCTCCTTAAATTTGGCTCTTGCAAAGTCCAGGAAAGGGCCAACAAAGGATTAGGAAAAAACAGAAGTTACTCCATTTGTACTGAATTCTCTGCCTTGACATCATCCCCTAACTGAGGCCTCCACAGGTTTGACATATTGGCTCTGAAACATTAGGTAAATTTTACTTTTAGATTTCACCTCAAGAAATCATTGTTATTGCTTTTCCTTTCAAAGGGCTGGATGAGGCTTCAAAGTCCAAGTTAAGATCTAAGATTCACAAAGTTTTTCCTTAAAAAGAACACCTATAGTCTTACGATTCAAATATAAACAGACACAAAGTTTGGGGAGTGGGTAGAAAGGATGAGGAAAAGTCTTTAAATAGAACTTTCCTCATTCCTTTCTCATTTTCTCATGCTGTCTCATTCCTGTAATTCATTCCCCGACCTCTAACAAAACATTATTCTCACTACTTCTAACCCTCTTCCTTCCCATCTTACTTGTTAAGACTTATTCCTTCTACAAAGTCTGTCAAGAACAGCCTACCTTAAAATCAGCTACATACACCAGCAGAAAAAATAATAAAAGATTGGGTTGTTTTTTTTTAAATTTCTGAGTGTTGTTATATTTATCCTTTTAGTACATTAATGAATACTAGTAAAAAACGTTCCATAAGAGACAAAGAACAACTTTTAAATTTTCTATATCCCCTAAATATCGTGAGCCAGATATATAACTAGGATGAGGGGACAAGAACACTGCCCCAGGGCAATGAAACAGAGTTTGCTGAAAGTCTTCATACTTTCTTTGAAGCAGAGAAACAACTTAAGTATAGCATCTACATAATAGTAATTGTTAGCTACCAGACTATAAGGCAGGTGAAAGCATCTCTTACTTGCTCCCTCTCCTGGAAACCTCCTGAGTGAAGGCACTGTCTTAAAGTCTATCCCAAGATGAGACTTTGTAGCCTAGAATAGCCCTCCCACTGAATGAATTCATCTTAAAATGTTCATTTAATGGTGTGATCTGCAAAAATCAGGTGCCCAAAGTGCCAATTATAGTGATAACACTTGTATAACCCAGTGGAAGATCTTATTGACTCTGGGAGCAGGGAAGGAAGAGGGGAGGGAAAGAAAATGAATCATGTAAATGTGGAAAAATACTTTTAAAATTTTAAAAATACCAAAAATACAAAATACCAAAAAATACCAAAAAAAGAAAATTCATGTGCTCCAGATGTAATAAAATCCTAAAGCATTCTTTTCCCAAAAAAGTGCTATTTTCTTGAGTAAATGTGTTATTATTGTTCATAACAATCACAATTTGAAGAAGACATATCTGTAAAAAAAATGACATTTAAAAATGGGATACTACAACATGAGGCTTTAGAGATCTAGCTCAACCTTGTCTTTTAGAAAAGAAGAAGCTAAAATACGCAAAACCTAAACAATCTATCAAAAGTCACAAGTCTTGACCCAACAAATTAGATTGGTTCAAAAATAGAATGTATTATCCCAAAGGGTAATGAGGTCCTCATCAGTAGACATATTTAAGCAAAGATTGATCCCTATTGGATATGTGGTCAATAGAATTCATAATTTCTGTACAGATTTGACAAGAAACGGTCTTGGGAAAGTCACTTACTTTCTCGGATCTTCAGTTTCCTCATCTGTAAAATAGGGTTAATAAAAGGAAACAACTTTGGAGACTCAAAGGCAGTCCGTAAATGTGAACTACTACCATCATTGTTAGATATCTTCTTCCAACCCAAAAATTCTGATTCTAATTAGAGCCAGAGTTAGAGCTATGGTCCCTTGACTATGCATTGTGTTATAAAGCCCATAGGCACAAACTCAAAACCAGAAACCCCTGTAATATTAGGAGCAACGGTGGTAAGAAAAGATGTTCAGCATATTTTAATGAATTTTTAAAAGACAATGTGATCAATTAATACAGAAAGGATTTCTGGGTTCCGTTTCACAGCCACATGTCTAATGACCAGTCCTTAATGATGTTGATGATGATGAAGATGATGATGATGATGATAGCTCACATTTTTAAAGTGCTTTAAGTCTTGGAAGGCATTTTTTCATGCCTTTATTGTAGGATCGAGAAATGATCCTATGTGCAGCCTGTGAAGTCACTTACTTTCAAGTATGTGCACTATACTAGTCAACAGCCATGCCAATCCCTCACCCCTAACACAGCCTGCTATTTAATTCATTAGCTATTTCCTTTCCTGAGTTCTCTGGCAATCAAGGGATATGCTTTGATATTTACTTGTAAATTAAGAAAAAGGCACAATCTCTCAGTTTCTTGATTAACTCTGAAACCTTCACCTACTTTATAAAATAAACTAGAAAAACCTCTTTTCCTATAAGTTCTGTCTCGTCACTCATTTCTTAAACCCCCTAATCCCATAGGTTTGAACAATCACCATCATTACTGGCTTTACAATTTATTAACAGTTTAATAATAATATAAAAACATATTTATATATTTCAACAATGTATCACAATGCAAAAAATCACAATCAAAATCACTTCTAATCAACTGGTTTTTCCTTAACTTTGTAAACATGGTCCCACCATTTAGCTCTCTCAGGATCATAATCAAAGTCTTTCTAAAATACCTTTTAGGATATCTTCTCCATAGCATATCTCCTCCAAATGATAAGAATTAAACAGAGTTTTCTTAGGAAATATCTCTTTAGACCAGTGGTTCCCAAACTTTTTTGGCCTACCACCCCCTTTCCAGAAAAAATATTACTTAGCCCCCTGGAAATTATTTTTTTATTTTAATAGCAATTACTAGGAAAGATAAATGCACCTGTGGCCATCACCACTATCCTGGATCACTGCAGCACCCACCAGGGGGCAGTGGCACCCACTTTGAGAATCACTGCTTTAGACTCTGGAGAGCAAAATTCAGTCTCGTACATATGCCTTTGAGAAAAAGGTTGGGAGGCATTCAATGTAGTAAGCATCAAATACCAGCACAAAAATAAAATGAATATTTTAATAGAAAAGTATCACTTATATTTCTAAATCAGCTTCTTATATAGAGGCAGACCACTAACTCAAATAAAAATCAGCATATCAAATAAGGAACAATAATGAAAAATGAGAAGATACAATGTCCATTTGTGGCAGCTCCAATCCAATCTATTTAAACAAGCTATTGACACCTTAAAATGTGAAATGAGCGAAAGAACAGATACTGGAAAAGGCTATTAGCTATACAATTATTAAAAATCATCTTAGGATTACACAGCATTTTATTTCTTGAGGTATCCTTGAGAAAATGGGCTTCTATTAGATACTATTTATTGAATTTCACTGAATTTGGGGCTTTTTCCCCTCAAAAATTTCTTATGAGAATTTCATAAATAGGATTGGAAACCCCAGTCCTAATTTTTTTCCTATTTACCACTGAATTTATAAAGCAGAGAAGTGGAAAATATACTTTAAATTTCTAATATTTTTCAGTCTTCTAGAAAGACTAAAGATCTGCTAACCACCAACAGATGTGTTCTATAGTAGTGTTCTTCAGACACAGCCATAACTGCCTAGTCCCAGAATCCCTTTGGCTTTGGCTGTATTGATTTGTATTCAGCCTAAAGCATAGTTAATGTAGTGCCTGCTCCAATGTGACTAATTACAAAGAGCCTTAAGTACCTCGGTATGCTTTACCCTACACCCAGATCTAGTTAAATTCTCTCTAGCCTTTGTTCCTATCATTACTGCAATGCACTTTAAGATTACAGTCTTTAGGACAGCATGGTAAAGAGGACTAGCCATGGTAAACTGGTAGATCCTTAATTCATTCTCCTAATTAAGGAAACGTAGACTTAATCTCAAGTTTCCTTTCATTCATCCTCAAAAGAAAGAGCTGTCAACTCAACTTTTCTTGAACAGTGTCTTTCCAAATTTAGTTCCTCTTAGATTTAAGACCCAGGCACCACAGGGACTCAGGTGGAAAAGAAGAAGTTAATTTTGAATTGGTTCTGAAGCCCCCCCCCACATTCTTGACACTAAATGATATTACAGTAGTGTTTGACAAAGGCCTGGGACAGAATAACAGCAAGTGAAATGAAATGAGAATCAGATCTCATTCCAGGAGGTCAAGTAATATTTATTTTCCTGAATTGTTCCCACAAGATCTACATGTAACCCAAAGAAACATGGGTCATGTCTACAAAGCATGAAAAAAGGGGCTCATCTGGCCCTTATCCAGTTATTATGATGAGTGTAGACGGCCAATCAAGACAATTCAAATACACAAAACAATCCAATTTGAACTTAAATTCTCTATCGTGGTCTCATAATTGTTGGTCCCTGGGAATCAGTCTGAGACATTTAATTCTTAATCCAGGAAATTCCTTGAAAATTAATCAGATATTTATTGAATACTTATTCTAGAACTGGGCATTAGAAGAGGGATTTAATATGATAAATGTGACATTTTCTAGTCCCTTAGTTGTATTCATTTATATCAATGTAGTGCTTTGTGATCACCAAGCCCTATCACACACATTATATCATCATTTGATTCTCACTCTAACCCTGTCAGGTTATTATCCCTCCCTCATTATAGATGAGCCTAGACAGATGAACTAAGATGATCCATTTCCCAGTCCCCAGACATTTTCTCTGATTGTTCCCCAAGCCTGCAATGCTTTCCCTTCTCATCTCCACTTCCTGACTTCCCCAGCTTTCTTCAAGTTCCAGTGAGCTAAAATCACATCCCCTGCCAGCAATCTTTCCCGACCCCTCTTAATTCTAACATATTCCTTTTATAACCTACATATAGGTTATTTGAACTTAACTTTTTTCCTTGTTCTCTCCCCAATTAGACTGTGAGCTCCTTGAGGACAGAGACAATCTTTTGCCTCTTTTTGTATCACTAGGGCTTAGCACAGTGCTTGGAACATAATTAGCAGTCAACAATTCTTATTGACTATCTATTACTAGAGGTGATATTGAAATCAATGAGATCACAAATCCATTTGAGTATATATAAGTAAAATTGATTTCTTATCTTGAGTATATAAAAGGGCAGCTAGGTAGTTCAGTGGATAGACCACCAACCTGGAGACAGGAAGACTTGAGTTCAAATCCAGGGTCAAACACTTACTCCCTGTGTGACCCTAGGTAAGTCACTTAACACTGTTTACCTCAGTTTTTTAAAAATCTATAAAATGAGCTGGAGAAGGAAATGGCAAACCATTCCAGTATCTTTGCTGAGAAAACACCAGATGAGATCATAAAGAATTGGACACAATTGAAATAACTGAACAACAAAAATTTATAAACAAACTGAGACTAAATAAGGGTAAATGACTCACCCAAGATCACACAGTTCCAAGGACAAATTCGAGCCCAGGGCTCAAAGTCTAGTGTTTTTTTTCCATGACACCAATCTAATTTGGAAGATAAAATTAACATATTTGAAATAGTAAAGTGGGGATATCAAAAAAAGATAAACTGATGCAATTTAATGTCAGGTTACTATAAAAAAATTAAAACTTGTTCACTGAAATTTTTGGATTTTCACTATAACACAGCAAATAAATGATTACATAGGTCTCAAGTGTATATGTTACAGTTAAATTATAATAATCAATAATCCCACCATCTTTAAGTAGGATAAAAAAATTGTTTGGCTCTGTTAAAGAATAAGAATAGACATATTATATATTTAAATTTATTGTTGTATTCTTTAGAATTTCCAGGGTAAGTTTCTTGGCATCTGAATCCTTTATTCTTTCAGGAAACCGTTCCCAAATATCAGAAAATGAATCTTGAAAAATTATACTGACATAATCTGAAAAAATAAAAATTTATTATAATAAAAGTAAAATTAAAAATAAAGTCCCTGAAGAGAGGAGAAGAGAAGAGAAGAGAAAACAGAAGAAAAGAAAAGAAAAGAAAAGAAAAGAAAAGAGAAGAAAAGAAAAGAAAAGAGAAGAAAAGAAAAGAGAAGAAAAGTAAAGAGAAAAGGAAGAGAGGAGAAAAAGAAGAGAAAAGGAAAGGAAAGAAGAAGAAAGAAGAGAAAAAGAAAAGAAAAAAGAAAAGAAAAACTATGACAATGAAAGACTATAAACAGTGTTAAAATATATATATATATATACGTTTTACCAAACAGGTTCACAATCAAGCAAGCAATACAATGCCCATGTGATGTTAGAAAGGTATTTCATCTATAGTGTGGGTGTGATGCTTTCTATTGCCCACTGACCCTAATGAACTCCCTCTCTTGAATTATCTTTACTTGAGGAATTATTTCATGGGCATGCTAGAATCCAGCTCACACAAGCCAGCAACCCACCAGCCAGTGATTTCTGGCTTAATGGCTACTGCAGGACTGAGTTTTGTGGTTCACCAACAAGAATGAATTAGTCTGTTCAAATATTGCAATTTATCCTTTTTGCTAGTAGTGATAATTGGCTTTTACACATGCTGTATTGAGTCTTACTGAATGTTTAAGCTTTGGTAGCTTATAACTGCCTTAAGACTTTTGCGATATGCTAGACTCTAAGATACTTTGGTGCAACAATCCTATGCAGCAGATATTATAGGTGTATCTTTAACAGATCTTTAACAGATAAGCACCAAAGCTCAGAGAAGTTAAACGATTTTCCTGTGGTAACCCAGCCAGGTGGCATTTTGTATAGAATTCTGAGCTTTGAGTCAGAAAGATTTATCTTCCTGAATTCAAATCTGACTGCAGTCACTTCCTATATTGGTGACCTTGGACAAATCACTTAATCCATTTGCATAGCCTTCTATCCTAGAGATGTACTAAGACAGAAAGTAGGGGTTGGAAAGAAATTCTACATGGGTGGTAGACTTGCTGTTTTATGGTAAAGTCCTCCACCTTAAACACAGATAAAGCCACACACATACACACGTGTGTATATGACTATATTTGTAAGAAGCAATGTGGCAGAATGGATTATGAGTTGGCATCAAACTCAGAAAGACCTGCATTTATGTCCTACTTCTAACTCATCTAAGTTGTAGGACCCTGAGCAAGTCTCTTAACTTCTTAGTGACTTAGGCAACCCTCTAAGACTATAAGTTGCAGAGGTCCCAATCAATTTGCAGAGGAAGTTCCCCCACTGGTACTTTCAAAAAACATACATAGCTATGCACATATATCATTATTAGATCTATAGATAGAAATATAGAGATAGAGATAAATACATATATGGGGGAAAGGAGAGAGGGAGGAGGAGAAAGAGAAGAGGGAGGGGGAGAAAGAGAAAGAGAGAAGAAATAAGAAAAGGAAAAAAGAAAGGGAGAGAGAGGGACAGAAAAGAAGGAAGAGAAAGGGAGAGAGGGGGAGGAAGACAGAGAGGGAGGGAGAGAGAGAAGAGAAAGTAAGTTAATATTTTAGGCTATTAATAAATGTTTTTAAGATCCTATGGCAAGACCATTCAACATTTTTGATAACAGAAACTTAAGAATTAACAAACTAAGACAGAATATAAGATAGGTTATACAATTATTATCTCATTTGGGGAAAAAATGAAGGCACAAGGCTCAGCAAGATCCCAAGGCAAGTGAGTACAAGAACCAAAACACAATTCCACATCTTTCTCCAAATCCTGTGCTCTTTCCTTTACATCACGATGATAGTGAATTTTCAATGTAAGTCCCCAGAACTTGGGACTTGGAAAGCTCTTCATGATATAAACATTTTTTACTATCATGTTGTCTGCTATAGCAATTATTTGATTGTGTAATACTTAGGTCAATCATTAGTGGTAAAAGAAATGACCATCTATCTAATCATTCCCTGTGTCTGGAGAGAACAGGCATTCATCACCCATAGATGGATGTTCTTTGTAGGTTCATATGGTGTAAAAATTATCATATATACCATGATGCATTGGAGTACATTATACCCCATGACCCCACTCTTTTTTGTACAATAGTCATTTCCTGAACTTGGTTCATTGGCACCTCCTTTCTCTTTGAAGCTGTATTCCCTAGTGTAAAAGTGAAGAATAAAGACACAGACTTTTACATATCACTTTCTTCCCAAAGTCCTTTTCCTTTCATAGTTTTAAAGAAAGGTTGCCATCACAGGTCTTCTCTTAAATCTTGAAATTAGAAGAATCTGAAGAAATCAGGTCTCTTTTCTCTCATTCTCTTCCCCAGTCTGCCTTGACCATCACACAGGTTCTGGGCATTGATCTCTACCAATACAGAGAGAATCCCAAGTTACAAGGGCTCAAGTTACACTTAAGTAAGCATATTTTTAGAAAGGATTTTGATTTTGCTTTATTATTATTATTCCTCAATCAGGAGAGGGGAAAATGGAGAGGAGAGAAATTAATGTTTGTCCATTTTAAAAAATTAAATTAAAAAAAAAATGGTTTCTCAATCCAGGCTTTCAGTGTGAGAGTTGATTTCCTACTTCCACTACTACTTCATCCTCCTGGAATGAAAGGATCCTTGGAGGATCCTTCACCTGCCAAAGCATTATGGTTACCTCCCTTACTTTAAAATTTCTGTCTGTAGTTGAGAGTCCTTTACTCGTTAGGTGGCCCCTATCCCTGCTACCTGGACAAGAAAGATGCTTTCTTATCTGTAATCGAAAGTTCTCTCTCCCTGAATTTGTCTTGCTTCATTGACTTGGAATTTACCAATTATACCCTCCTGAAGAAGCCACTGGCTTCTTAAGCCTTGACCCACTCTATCTCATTTGGCTTGATTAAAGGAATAACATTAGCCAGATGTAATGGTATTTTTGGTCTTCTGAAATGGGTTTCTCTGCATGATGATCTATGGCCCCTTTCTCTCTGGAGGTTATGTGAACCTAGGACCATTCACCATAGACCAACATGATCCCCTTCATGAGCTTCAAGATCCTACGCTCCTTCATATTGTGGGTCTCTCTTAAGATACAACTTCTTCTAATCAAACCTGAGCCTCCAATTTATCTCTCTATCCAAATTTCAGTTTTTACTTTCTTTAGTTTGTCATCAGAGCTTGAGATAACACACTTACCCTGGGGCCACTGATGGAGAAATTTATCCCACTCATATCCCGCAGATGTCGGTAACTATATCCTTACGTTCTTATAGAGGTTTTAAAGCCTTCCTCTGGGAAGTGGACAGCCAGAATTCATAATATTAAATGCATTATCTATTCAATAAATAGGATTAAATATTTCTCTCTACCAGAGGTGTCAAACATATGGCCTGCAACACTCCTGAGCGTAACCAGAACCAGATTAAAATGTAATTGAGAAATACTTAACAAAATAAATAAAAATGCAATAAAACGTAGATTATATTACCTTTTGAAATTAGGTCAGCATGTGGCCTACTGCAAATCCTTACATGTATCCCCGTTTCTATGTGAGTTTAGGAAAACTGTTTTATATCCCTAAAAGCAAAATATGGCATCAAACACACACACTTTCACTTGGTTTTGGGTTTTGGTTTTAGTTTTTTAGCCTTTCTATCTTTTGGAATTTATATTAAGTATCAGTTTCAAAGTAGAAGAGTTATAATGGCAAGGCAATTGGGGTTAAGTGACTTGCCCAGGGTCCCACAACTAGGAAGTATCTAAGGCCAGATTTGAACCCAGGACCTACCATCTTCTCCAGACCCACTTTCTATCTTCTTTCTATCCACCTAGTTGCCCTCATACACTCAGTTTTAATACTGCTGTTAAATAAGAGTCCAAGCTTGTATTCTGTCCAAAAGCATGGCTGAAAACAGAATCAATACTTAATTTTAGGGGACAGCTGGGTGTTTCAATGGATAAAGAGCCAGGCCTGGAGGCAGGAGGTCTAGGGTTCAAATCTGGCCTCAGACACTTACTAGCTGTGTGACCCTAGGCCAGTCACTTCACCCCCAGTGCCTAGCCCTTACTGAGCTTCTGCCTTGGAACCAAGACACAGTATTGAATCTAAGATGGAAGGTAAAGGTTTTAAAAAAACTTACTCTTATCCTTAAAGTCCTGATCAAGTATTATTCATCTTTGGATTATCCATAGTGCCTGCCTAGCACTGAGGGGTCCCAATAAATGATGTGGAATTGAATTAAAATGAATTTGTTGACCTTTGTCTTCAGCATCCCCTCAGTTTCCCTTCCTCTTTTTTCCCATTTTATAAGGTCTGCTTCTTTTGTTTTGAGGTGTCCGGTGCTCTCTCCCAAGAGACAACTCATTGACACAGTGGATAGAGCCCTGGGCTTGGAATCAAAAAGACCTGAGTTCAAATACAGCCTCAGACACTTGCTATATGTATCACCTTAGGCAAGTCACTTCACTTTGCCTCAGTTTCTTCAACTGTAAAATGTTGCTAATAATAGCACCTACCTGCCAGGGTTGGTGTGGAAATCAAACAAGATATTCGTAGAAGTGCTTAGCAGGGGTGCTGGCACATAGCTGAGATTATATGAATGCTTTTTCCTTTGTTCTCCCACACCATCACCACCATCATAACTGTTTTCAGAAAAGGCTTTGCTATTACTCATGCATCATTCTGGTCATGAATTCTATCAATAGGATGGGGGAGTCTTTCCATGTGCCCTGAAAGTACAAAATCTCAGA
Source organism: Gracilinanus agilis (assembly GCF_016433145.1). Lineage (NCBI taxonomy): Eukaryota > Metazoa > Chordata > Mammalia > Didelphimorphia > Didelphidae > Gracilinanus > Gracilinanus agilis. The sequence continues at coordinate 328,272,002 of NC_058133.1, forward strand.
CTTGGAAGGTACTTGGGGAGATCAATTATCCCTGTTCCTAAATAAAATCACCTTCTCTATAGAAATACATGGTTAGTCAGCCTCTGCCTGCAGATCCCCAATAATTGGAAACTAATTTCCTCCTGAGGCAAAACATCCTGCTTAAAGATAATGTTAATGGCTGAGACAAGTTTATATATCTGGCCAAAATCTGACTCTAGTCAACTTCTATTCATTTCTAATTTTTCCCACTTGGGCCCCAGCAGAATGAGTCTAGCTGTCTGCTTGTTCACACCTTTCAAATAGCTTCAGTGAGTCAGTCAATAAACATTTATTAAACACACTAAGTGCCAGCCACTGACTGCCAGACACCAAGTCAGCCCTCTGCATGTGACCAGCTGTGCTCTCTCTCATTCATGCAGGGCTGGTGGTCACTGAGCCCTAAGGGAGAGCCAGTACCCACAGTATCAGCCCTTTCAGAGGTCACCGGTTCTGAGAGATCATTTAATCATGAAACTGGGCTCCTAAATTCAAATACAAAATACAGATGGGAAAAGAAGGATTTCTCTCTCCCCCTCTATCCAAGAGGAGGACACTTTACTTACAATACAATAAAGTCAAAGAGGGCAAATAAAGAAGAGCTTAGAAAGTCTTCATTTCCCAGATAATCAGTCTATCAAATAAGGAATTCATTCAGATTGGCCAATTGCTGTCTTTAGCATCAGGAACTTGATTTAATTTCTGCCTTGATTAACTGAAAATATTGGAATTCTAATGATGATACTGAAGGAGTCCTAATTCCTAGTTTCTGAGCCCTAGTCAGGCTTGAGCGGTTTCACATATCTAAGAGGATTTAAAGAGGGAATACATCATCTAGCCCACCCATACTGTTTTTCAGATGAGGGACTTGTCATTTTTCTCACATAGATTAAGACAATAGTCTCCTTTAACTGGGACAGCCAGGTGACACAATGGAAAGAGGGTCTAGCCTGGCATCAAGAAGACCCGATTCAAGTCCATTCTCAGACATTTATTAACTATGTGACCCTTGGCAAGTCATTTAACCCTGTTTGCCTCAGTTTCCTCATCTGTCAAATGAGCTAGAGAATGAAATGGAAAGCCATTCCAGTACCTTTGCCAAGAAAACTCCAAATGAGATGACAAAGAGTCAGACACGACTAAAAGAACTAAATGACAATAATCTCTTCCCTCTCTGACATCCTCTACATAGCTGTCAAACATATTTTTAAAACACAGATCTCACTGTGCTTTCCTCTGCTCAAAACTTCATTGGCTTCTCAGTGTCACTAACTTAAAATATAAAATCCTCATTCCCTAGCATCTAAAGATCTTCATCTGACTTTCACCTACCTTTCAAGTTTTATTTCATAGTACTCTCCTTTAATTATCCTCTGTTCCTGTTAAACTGACCTAGCTTTTCCTTGGATATAACCACCCTTTTCCTACCTGTACCATTGCATAACTTGTTCCAAGTCTGGAATGTAACCATTTCATAGAATTTATGACGTTATTCAAAGTATATCAGATCCCACCTCTTTCATAGGACCTCTCCTTCTTTGACATTACTTTGTAAACACTTTCTATTTACTTGTCTGTATACATATTATATTCTCCATCCTTATAGAGTTCAAGCTTCTTGAGGGCAAGAACTGTCTTTGTATTCCCATTGCCTTGCACATGGCTTTTGCTGCTTAGCTATTTTTAGTCATGTCTGACTGTTTGTGACTCTATTTGGGGTTTTCTTGACAAAGATACTAGAACGGTTTGCTATTTCCTTCTTCAGCTCATTTTACAGATGAGTAATCTGAGGTAAAAAGAGTCAAGTGATTTGCCCAAGGTTGTGTGGCTACTAATAGGCATATGAACTATGCATAAATTGAAATTAAAACAAATAGAAAAAGATCAAGAAGGGGAATGAGTTATCCCAGATCGCACAGGTATTAAGTAACACAGTCTAGTTCCTCTGACTCCAAATCTCATGGTCCTTCCACTAAAACACACTGACCCTCTTTCTTTTAAAGCATCACCTCCTGAAAAAAATCTCAAAAGAAATTGTTAGACATTTACTAGTCAAACTGTTGTCTAATAACCTATAACAACATCTATAGTTACAGCCATCGCTTTGCCATAGACGAACGAGCACAAAGCACAGAGGATATTGCAAGGATTAATGGTACTAGGGAAGAGCCAAGAATCAGCAAGTCCTTGTTTGTTTCTTGGGGTCAAAGACAAGCCAAAAGCCATTTTCACTGGGTGACCTTGAGCTAGTCACTTGACCTTGAGGTGCCTTAGAAAACACAGATCTAAAACTAAATTATACTGTGCTTCAGGGAGTAGAAGGTAGAAGGGAACTGGCCTGGGAACAATCTGGTGCTCCTCCAAAACATGGTCCACTGAAGTAAATAAATCCACCTTTAGCTCTGGCTGCCTCTTCTTAGGGGGAACAAAAAGGATGGGCATCTGATGGTTCTGAAGTGTAAAGGAAGAGCTTCCCCTATTTGTAATTGTTTCTTAAGTCTTATTGCACTTACTAATATGGAGCCATTTGGTCTATGAGATCATTTGTTTTCCAGTGAACTCAGTTACAATGCTTGCCAATCATGATAGCCAGCTCTGGCCAGAAAAGCCATGTTTGGAAAGAAATGCATTAAGTCCCTTATTGTGCTCACCCAGGTCAGTCAGAGCATTAGAATCCCATACGTTTGTCTTTATAAAAAAAAAATTTTTTTTGAAGCACACAGAAAGCTAACAAGTTCCAAATGCTGTCTTTCCTTAAATGTATGTTTGTTTCAAATCATATGTTTTCAATCTCTCCAAAACAGTCCCAGTAATAATTATTCCAATCCCACATATTACACAAAAGCCAAGAGATAACATGCAGAAGTTATGAACAAGTTATTGGTGATATATGGACTCAGTATGTTGATACAAGACATAAACAGAGTCACACTCAAAAAAATAAAGAGGAAAATGATGGGTAATGTGATCAGATTCCCAAGACACAGACCCGAGGTGGTGATTGATTTAGTTTTCACCAGAACAATTCTAATTGAGAAGAAAAGATGTTCCTCAGCTCCTCAGCCTATGATATCAACCAGTCTATTTGGGCAGGCTAAATTTCTCTGTTCCTTTGCTTTCCTGGGGCCATTTTGTTGTTCCCATTCCAGTTTCCAAGTGCAAAGAAGAAACTTGTGAAAAAGCCTGTTCACAGAACTACAAACTTGGCATCAGCAGAGACCTCAGAAATTTTCAAGTCCTTCCCACACCTTAGCAAGAATTCCCTATTTACAGCATCCTTGACTAGTGGTCATTCAGCTGTTGCTGGAAGTCCCCAAGAAAATGGTGCTAAATAAGGAGGAACCTTAGATATCACCTAGCCCAACACTCTAATAAGGCTCTTGAAAAACTTCATATCAGACTCCATTTTCTATGACCTTCCTCCCTCTCCAAGTTGTCTTCTCTCTTTATAAGATGCTCAAAATCATTGTTATCTATCTCAGTCCTCCATCTCCCCTCCCCCAACAAAATCTGTGTTCTCAGGAGATTTTCTGATACTCTAAAAGGAGTACCTTTGACACTTGGGTCACTCTACTTGTTAGGAAGATTCACTTCCACTCACTTCCCTGATAACATAAATGCTAAGTCTGCCTCTGAAATTTCCTAGTTAATTGGAAGTACAATGCTGGGCCTGGAGTCAAAAGTCCTGAGTTCAAATCCAGAGTCAGACACTTAAACTAGTTGTATGCCCTAGGATGAGTCACTTAACCTCTATTTGCTTGATTTTCTTCAAATGTAAAAATGGGCTAATAATAGGACTTATCTCCCAGGGTTGTTTGAGAATCAAATAAGAGTAACTATAAAGCATCACCATATAGGCACTATGTAAATGTTAGCTATTATTGTTGTAAAGTGTCTGGCACAAAGTAAGCATTATAGAAATACTAGCTGGCTAATTGGTGGTTATTCTTTATACTCAAAGAGATCCAAAATGGCATCACTAGGTCAGATTCAATGCAGAGTGTGTCCAACTGTGGCTGGTCAGACCAATACAAGTTCAGAAGATTCTACCACAGATCAGGCACGAGTAGCCCATATGAACTTCTGGAGAGGAGATGTATAAACCTGACCATCTCATGTTTCTTTTGAGCTACTGCGATTCCTCTTTGCTCATAGAGCACAGTACCTCCTTTGATGTGAATGGTCCTGTGTCAGTGTCTCCATTGTGTCTCATAACTGATACCAAAGTTCTTCAGAGAGACCCTGAGAATGCCTTCGTATGGCTTCTTCTGACCTCTATGTGAGCACTTGCCTTGGGAGAGTTCTCTAAAAAAATCTTGTAGGCCAACGTGCATTTGGTATTCAAACAACGTGGCCAGTCTATTGGAGCTGTGCTTTCTCTGCAGTAGAGTTTGAATGCTTGGCATGAAAAGACCTCAGTGTCTGGTACCTTATGTTGCCAGGTGTTCTTCAGAATCTTCCTAAGTTAATTCAAATGGAAGCAATTCAATTTCCTGGCATGGCACAATGACTCTGTTTCCCTTCAATTTTGTAGGCAGCCCAATACTTCTTCTCTCCTCCACTTTCCTACACTACACACTAAGCAAACTCTGGTAATAAATGCATGCAGGAAAGTTTCAGTCATTAGTTACAAGAAATCCAAGTCAATATGGCATATCACTCAACAACCTCTACATTTCAAGTCTTTTCTTTGGTTGGGAAATTAAGATTCATCCTCCATTAATGGAATTTCAAGCTTCACTAAAATTGGTAGGGAATATACTGGTACATTCCTAACCTTCAAAAATCACAACTCAGAGAGGCAACTCTCAGATCATCCATCTCCCGTCTTGGCTAGCAGTTTAGTTAATGAACTTTCTAATACTCTTTTTATAAAAAAGACATGATCATTTCCAAAACTTCACCTCGAGCGTATTGCGGCACATTTGCAAACAATATAATCTGTTTTCTAAGTAAAAGAGAGAGAAAAAAATTATTCATAGACCTGAGCCTCTTTTGCCCCAAAACCAACTTAACTCAATCTGATTGTTTGCCCTTCATTTTTAAAGAAGATAAGTGACATCATAGGGTAATGTCTTGACTTGTTTGGGAATTGGATTTAAATGAGGCAGAATTGCACAGTCATCATCTTTTTCAAAATCATATTAAAATATCTCTCATCTTTGGGCAAAGAAACATGCTCTTTGTTTGGTTAGGTGGACCAGGTTTGTAATGGCCATAAGCGGTGCTGTGTCTATAATACATGAGTACATCCATCTATTATTAAACCTTTGTGACTTCAATTCTTTTTTCTTAATATATTCCTCTAATGTAATTAATTCAAAAGAGCAATTTTGTTCAAGATCTCAACATTGGCATCATCCCCAAACATCAACTGCATGACCACCATACGAAAGATCCCTAAGCTACAAACTGGAAAACCACAACGATGCTTAAGAAACGTGTTCCTTCTGCCCACTTTGTAAATCCCCATTGATGGTAGATGATAGCGTAATATCATCTGACCACTTTAGCACTCTTAGCATGCTATGACCCTAAGATATTTTTTTGCATGCATTATGCCTGTTTTACTAAATTCTCCCAGACCAGAACCACTGATCCCGTGTCTGAAAGAGCCAAATGAAATGTTACACAACAATCACTCATTTTGTAGAGAGTATTTTAAAAAAGAAACTGATCTAAAGAGAGATCCAGTAGGCCATCCTGATAATTAGGAGAAGGGGAGGGAAAAGGTCTGGGTTTAAAATTGTTGGCTAGAGTAAAGTCTTTGATCACCAGCCAAAGCAGCCCAGGAAATGCTTAACAGCTAATGATGATGCATAAAATACTACTGCTGGGGAATCACCTTAAAGAATAAGAAACTCTTTTTGCATATGCTGTACCATGCAAAAAATAAATATTGTTGGTATAGCAAAGGAGAGCTAGTAACTAAGACATGGAATAAGAATGACTGAACATTTCCCCTTGCTAGAACCCAGCCAAAATAGGTGATCTGAACACTCCTGCTCTTTCTTTCCCATAAGTCCAGCTGGAGCACTAACTTCTATATGAAGCCTTTGTTAATCCTATCCAACGAGTAGTTTTCCTCTAAAATTATCTTATATTTATTTTGTAAATACCTGCTCATATATGTCTTATCTCCCCTGACTAGATTGTAAGCCCCTTAAGGGCAGAGATTGTTAAACTGTTGTCTTTGTATCCCCCAGGAACTGGGACAATACCTGAAGGTGCTTAATAAATGCTTAATTTTTTGTTGTTGCTCATTTAAGTCCAACTCTTTGTGATTCTATATGGGGTTTTCATGGCAGAGATACTAGAGTGGTTTTCTATTTCCTTCTCCAAATCATTTTCCAGATGAGAAAACTGAGGCAAACAGGGTTAAATGACTTGCCCAGAATCACCTAACAAGTATCTAAGGCTCCATTTAAACTCAGGAAGTGACTCCAGACCCAGAACTCTATCTACCATGTCACCTGGCTGCTCCAAATGCTTGATTAATGGATGCTTAAAAGCCTGTGTTCAATTATGAGCTTTTGTCTTTGCCCAGACTTGAAACAAGGAAAATTGTACTGTGCCAGGCACTACGCTAGACACTAGAGGTACAAACATAAGCTTAAGACAGTCCTGCCCTTGAGGAGCTTATATTGTACTGAGGTAGAAAACCAAGAAGTAAATATAAAATATTCTAAGGAAGGAGAGATACCTAACTGGATAAGATGAAATAACCTCAGATGTCTCTGGCTCCTGTCTCAAAGGAACTGGGGTTTTCAAAGTAGCAGGAATAAGCTAGGTGGCCCAGTAGATTGAGGGCTGGGAACAGGAAGTCCTGGGTTCAAATTTGAACTCAGATACTTTCTAGCTGTGTGACTCTAGGCAAGTCACTTAATTCCTATTTCCTTCCTGCTCTGCCTCCTTGGAAGCAAGATACAGTACAAATTCTAAGGCAGAAGATAAGGGGTTTGAAAAAAAACAAACGCCTTTATATATATATATTTGTTCCCCCAAACTGTTAGAAATCTTGGGAGTGGAGGAGGAGAGAAAGAGTTGTTTGTCTTTATTTTAGTTTGAACTTAAACCAGAGCACACAAGAAGGAAGAGGCAGATGGACAGTAATACTCCTTGATATAAAGCATGGAATTTTTGATGAGAAAAAAAGAGAGAGTACTCATATTTCTACTGGATATAATAACTGCAGAGTTATGCCACTTGTCAAATTTCTAAGACACTGCTGTATGCATAATTAATTAAATCTTCTCCAGGGGAAAGCAGGAAAATAACCACAAGATTAATATCTATGTGCTCATTTATTCCCCTACACTAACACACAGTAGGTAAAAAAAATTAAAATGTTTCATTAAAAATGTAAAAATAATAAGTCAGTTTTATAATTTGCCATCTGTTTTGCTATATGATGGAATATGGAACCATGTACAGGTTCTTCAAGAAATTTAATTGATAATTTATTTGAACAGATATTTATTGTGGGTTGAGCACTGGGCTAGCAGACTTTGCCTTCAAGGAGTTGACAGTCTTGTAGGCACACATATACCAAGGACCTCTAAATGGAGAATGCTGAAATGTTCCCCACCCCACAAAGGTTCACAGAAAACAGAATAGATTGTCCATATCCCTACTAGTATAAGATTTTTTTATATGATGATTTTTTTGTCCCGACCAGTGATTTCAACAGTATATGGGAAAATTCTTGGTGAGAAAAGTCTTCTATTCCTCAGTTTATAGTCAGAGATTGCTGAGTCCTGAGAGATTAAGTGACTTGTCCCATGTTATTTATGTGTGTCACAGATGAGACTTGTTGTAACCAAGACTTCCTGACTCTTAAGGTGAAGCTCTCTATCTGCCATCATATTGCCTCTCATGATTTGAATAAACTCATGAATTTAGAAGAATTAAGGAAAATGTCTTCTGCATAAGTGAAAGGTTATAATTGACAAAATTTGTTTATAATAGAGATTTAAAGAAGAAACACAAATATAATCACTTAAGTATCTTTTCTTGCTAAAATGGGGTATGCATTGCTTAGTAGGGTAAGAGGGTAAGTGAATGAATGAATGATGTGCCAAGCACTAGATTAAGTGCTAAGGAATACCAATAAAATGTGAACTAGTCCTTGATATCAAGGCTTCACATTCTAAAAAGGGGGAAGACAACACAAATAATAACAGTTCAGTTATAAGTCAGATGGAAATGCCTACTATTTATTAAAGGGATGGGAAAAGAAATTTAGAAATCAAAGGTCCAATGACCTTTAGGGTGAAGCAACACAACAAAATAAGGACCAGTGACTCTTAAGACTCAGGAGCAGGTCAGATGGTAAGATATAGGGGCAGGGTAGATAGCAATGCTTAGGATTCTGGAGGATTCAGTAGCAGGTCCATCTCTAATAATTATACAAGAATGGCTTTATTGGTTAAAAAAAATAGAGAGATAACAAGGCAGCTAAATGGCTGAGTGGATTGAGAACCAGGCCTAGAGACATTAACTTGGGTTTAAATCTGGTCTCAGGCACATCCTAGCTGTGTAACCCTGGTCAAGTCATTTAACCCCCATTGCCTAGTGCTCATGGCTCATACATCAGAATTTATTCTAAGATATAAGGTAATATTTTTGAAAAATAAATATAAAACAATGGAACAGACTAAAGAAAGGAGAATGAGAAACAATAGAACTCAATAACCCAAAGTTTGAGGAAGTGAAAATTTAAATTACCTAAGGAAAAAGCTATTTGATAAAAACTCCTGGGGAAACTGGAAAGCAATATGGCAAAATTTAGGCTTAGAGTAGCACCTTCCATATGCCACAATACATTCTAAATGGATATAAAACCTTAATACTAAATATCATACTATAAAAAAATAGAAGAGAAACAGGGCATGTATCTCTGAACAGCTTTGGGCAGGATGTGAATTCTTAACCAAACAAGAGACAGAGGCAATTACGAAAAATAACATATGAATTTCATTACATGGAATTGAAAAGTTTCTCCATAGATGAAATGAATGCATCTAGGATAAGAAGAGGAGTGGTCAAATGGGGGAAAAAAATTTTTGAGTCAAATTTCTTTGATAAAGTTTTGGTATACAAGGTAGATAATAAATTAATAAATATATAAAAACGAATAGCTATTCTCTAATAGGCTATAAACAGCTCTGAAAAAAAGAATTGCACATGAAAGAATGTTCCAAAATCACTAACAATAAGAAAAATACATATCAAAACAGCCCTAAAATTTCATCTCACACCCTGAAAATTGGCAAAAATGGCCCAAAACGGCAATAAACAATGTTGGAGGGGTTATTTTTATATGTATCTTATATAGGATTATTTGGGGGGATGTAACCAGAAAGATCAAGGTACTGAAAGAATATTCCTCTTGGTATGGACTGAAATCATGCCAGTTTCCCTTCTCAGATCTTCAGAGGAATCTGCCCTCTTCTGGGGACAGGCAGTGGAGTTAGACCCATCCTCCCAACCTTAGGGATTGTGTACAACTAAAATCAAAGAAAGAGACCAATGGCAACAAAGAGCATATGGAAGTGAAAGAGGGGCAGGGACCACTATGACAAGATAGGAAAGATGATACAGAAGGTAACAGTTCCAGAGGGACTCGGTGCCAAACTTCAGGACCGAATATTGAAGTAGGAGGGTTGAAATAGATATTTCTTTTCCATTCCATTTTCCCCCTGCAATATTTATGTGTTGTATGCACAAAAATATAAATACACATATATACATGTGTGTGTATATATATATATACATATATATTTATATTTTTGTTTATTTTGTCTGTTAAGTATTATTTGTTTTAAATTCAGGGAAGTGTCTAGCAGACTCCTTATGGACATGTGGGAGACTTTGAGACTACATTACCTATGATTCCAATGGGTCTTAGGGCGTGGGGACATCAAAGGTCCCCATGCAGGGTGCAGTTTAAATTCAGAGGAGGGCCAAAGGAATGCCTCTTGATCTTCCTGAGGAGCTGACTGACGCGTGGAGAGGATGGGTTCTGGCGGTAAATCTAAAAGCTAGGCAGGTGTGGTCATATATATTTTACCAACAAGGCCATGGCTTTAATTAAACTACTAATTTCTCTTATTATATCAGTCTTTATCATTTTTAATCATAACAGTATCACAAAAATGGTTAACCAATGCATTGCTTATCTAACTATATTGTTACTCAAATGCAACAAAGAGCCTTGAAGTAAGCCATAAGGGAGCAGCCTGGAGTAGAAAAAGACAGATTTCCAACAAATATTTGGCCAGAGTGGTTCTCCAGCTGGATCCCAGAGCTGAGTCATTTTATTTGCATAATTCCAAATTATAAACATACTAAACATTGTTGGTGAAGCTCTGTGATGCTGGTACAGCCATTTTGGAAAGCAATTTGGAACTATGCAAATAAAATGATTAAAATATTCATCCCCTTTGAACCAAAACTCCATTACTAGGTTTATATTCCAAAGGAAGCCATCGTTAAGAAGAAACTCTTCGTATACATTAAAATATTTATAACAGCACTTTTTGTAATGGTAAAGAATTAGAATGCCCATTGTAGACACCCATCAACTGGGGAATGGAATATTTCTGTGGCGTCAGAAAATGACGTGAGATGAATGCAGAGAAGCACTAAAAAATCTATATGAACCGATGGAGAAAAAAGTAAGCAGGGAAAGAAAACAATAGCACACAGTTACTACAATAATGTAAATGGAAAGAATAGCAACATTCCAAAAATCAAAAGCAAATGTAACAAAATTAAAAATCAAGCACGACTCAAATGAAGAGATATGAGAAGATATCCCCAACTCACCCTTTTGTGGAGGTGGAAAGTCCATATGATACATGTTTTCAGACTTATTCCAATGTACCAATTAGTTGTGCTGATTTTTTTCTCTCTAAGAAATACTATTTGTTATATGATATGGCTATCTTGGAGGGAATAGAGGAGGGATACTTGGGATAACTATGATGATGAAAGAAACAGAAGACATCAATAAAAACTGATTTTGAAAAAAATAATGGCTTGTAAAAAGTAGTTTCAAAGTATTATCTTAGTGCTGGTCTCTGTTCATGTTGTGATTACTTTTTGGAATGTAAGTGGATACTTTTCTAAAGTATTTGAAAACTGTTCTCTTAGCAAAAAAATATTCTCCCTATAATCTTCTTTACAAGCAGCCTGGCATAGTGGATAGCTAGCCTTAGGGGATAAATAGCCAGCTTGGGAGAAAAGACCCAAGTTCGAGTCCTGATTCTGAAATGCACTGGCAATGTACAAGCAAGTGACTTAACTACTCACTGTCACACTGCCTTAGAAAAGTTTCTGGCTGTAAATTGCACAGTTTTAGATCTACATTCTTTTTTTTAACCTTTACCTTCTGTCTTAGTATCAATTCTAAAAGAGAAGAGTGGCAAGGGCTAGGCAATTGGGATTAACTGACTTTCCCAGGGTCACACAGCTAAGAAGCATCTGGGTTCAGATTTGAACCCAGGTCCACCTGACTCCACGTCTGGAGTCCTATCCACTGTGCTACCTAGTTTGTCCAAGACCTGCATTCTTGCAGGGAGATTCCTCACTGGAGCTTCCTTACAATGGATGAAATTAAAGATACAAGGTAAAAGAAATAAATTGTTATTTAATACCTAGAAAACCCACTTCTTCCTCCAAATTTATTTTATTCATAGCAGTTAACTCTAGTGGCTCCCTATCATCTCCAGGAACAAATATAAAATATTTTAGCTTTTAAAGCCTTTCATAATCTGACTCCTTCCTTTCTTTCTTTTTTTTATAGCCCTTACTTTCTGTCTTAGTAACAACTCTAAGACAGAAAGGCAAAGGCTAGGTAATTGGAGTTAAGAACTTAAAATTTTAAAACTTACCCAGGGTCACACAGCTAAGACATATCTAAAGCCAGATTTGAAGCCAGGTCCTCCCAAATCCAGGCATGGCACTCTATTCATTCTGCCTCCTATTTGCCCCATCTCCTTCCTACCTTTCTGGTCTTATTTATTTCATATACTTTCATGCTGTGACACTAGTCTCCTTATTATTCCACAAATGACTCTGCATCACTCAACTCCAAGAGTTTTCATTGGCAACTCTCCATAATTAAATATTCTCCCTCCTTATTTCCACCTCATGACACCCTTGGCCCTCTTTAAATCCCAGCTAAAATACCATCTTCTACAGGAAGCCTTTCCTGACTCCACCCCTATCATTCTAGTGTCTTTTCTCTATTGATCAGGTCCACACTATTCTGTTTATAGCTTGTTTGTACATAAGTGGCATGTTGTCTCTCCCATTAGACTGGAAACTCCTGGAGAGCAGAGACTGTCTTATTTTGAGTTTGGTTTTTGTATTTTTTTAGCTTTCTTTGTATTCCCAGTGCTTACAACAGTACCAAATAGGGATAATGCAGAACAGAAAGACATGGGTTTGAGTTCCAACTCTGCTCTTTACCACCAATGGAAACTTGGTTGTCATTTAACATTCTTTGCCTCAATTTACTCATTTGCAAAATGAGAGTCCCTTCCAACTCTAAGCCCCATAATCCTATCCTCCTAAATTCCAAATAAGTGAAATCTAAATGAATTAGGTTCTATTATATACAAAAGAATCACTGTATTAAATAAGGACAGAAATACACATTGAATACACACACACACACACACACACACACACACACACACACACAAAGAGTCATGTTATAGAATCCCAACAACAAAACTGTACAACCTTTAGAACAAATTTCAGTGCACTGAAATGAGAAACAAATGGCTAAAAAAAAAAACTCTAATTCATTTTCCCCTATGCACATGAATAGAATCTTCCTTTGACTAATGCCCACAATTCTATATAACCATCTCCATATCCCAGCCAAAAGCCCACGCTAAGCACGTTTCTAGAACCAAACTTATCTTTTTCCTAAATCCAACTCCCCTCTGCACTTTGTATCCTATCAATCCATTCATCATCTTCTGAAACACAAAGTTTTGAAACTTTAGGTCATCCTTGATGCTTCCCTTCTTCCCTTCCTCCCTAGCCTTTAATTTCATTAGTCTCCAGGTCCAATGAATTCTTCCTCCACAATGTCTCTCACCAAGATGTACCATTAAGTGATTAAGAATCAGTTCTTAAAAAAATGTATATGTAAAATACTTTTAAATTAAAACCTGCATTATTAGCATTTTCTTCATCACTTTCTTAAGTCTAGGCAATGAACAAAACAAAATATTAAGCCTTGATTAATAGCATTTGCAGATTTCCAAGGTGTCAGTGGTCACACTGAAACTTTATCAGCTTTTGGAAGACTGTGTAAGATAGCTACAGAATACTCACTGCATCTAACTCTTTTATTCCTTTCACATTGTCACTGTCCTAATCTGGGTCCTAATCACTTCATTCTTAAACTTTTTCAATAGTTTGATCTTGCAGTCCCTCCATTTTAGCATGTTATACACTAGATCAGTGATTCCCAAAGTGGGCACCACTGCCCCCTGGTAGATGTTGCAGCGATCCAGGGGGCAGTGATGGCCACACTTTTTTTTGTATTACATTCTATTCTGAGTTCAATAAATAGTTTCATCATTTCCAGGGGGTGCTAAGTAATATTTTTTTCTGGAAAGGGGGCAGTAGGCCAAAAAAGTTTGAGAACCGCTGCACTAGATAAATCAATTTTTGAAATCTCTATGCCCTGTGTGACCCTGGGCAAGTCACTTTACCCCAACTGCCTAGCTCTTGCTGCTCTTCTATCTTAAATCTGCTACTAAAATGGTAATATTTTTTTAGTATGCCTTAGGAAGATTACTTTGGCAATTATGTAAAGGATGAATTGGAGGAAAAGACTAATGGAGACCAATTAGAAAATCATTACAATAGTCCAAACAAGATATACTAAAAGGCTGAATTAGGGTGATAGCCATGATAGACAAGATAATAAGACATATAGGAAAGATGTCATGGAAGAAAAATCAACAGAACTTGTTCATTAATTAGATATGGGATGGAGGAAGTGCTTTACAGGGAAGAAAAGCATCAAATATACAAGTGTGTAAACAATACAGATTAATAGACTTGGGTGACTAGGAAGATGGTGCTAACTTCAACAGAAATATGAAAGGATGACAAAACCAGAGTTTAGGGTAAAAAATCAAGTCTATAATAGTTATTGAAGAAAAGGTATGATATAATTAAAGAAGATCTGAATTTAAAGTCAAAAAAAAGTTTTGGTGACCAATATAAAATGCACTACTTTCTTGATTTGGAGCGAGTCCCTTAACCTCTCTGAGCCTCAATTTTCTCTTATGTAAACTGTATTATTCATATGTAAAATGTACATAAAAATATTTACTCTATCCCACAGGGTTATTGTAGGGGGAAAGTATAAATCCTAAACCACTTTGTAAACATGAATTTTTATTTTTATCAAAACAAAGCTTATCATGTTTTCCCCTAAACTTGTTCTTCCTTTTTCCTTTACTATTTCTTTTAATAACACCACTATTCATCCAACTTCTCATGTTTAAGATCTTTGACTCATCCCTTTCATTCATCTTTCATTACCAATTGATTGTCAAGTTTTGATGATTTTACCTCTTCACTGTCTCTTTTATCCATGTCCAACCTTTATTTTACAACTAAGACATTGAGCCCTGGTGAGCTTTAGTAACTTGCTCACAATCATAAGGGTAATTATCATGAGTTGAGATTTGAATTCAGGTCCTCTAAATCCAGAGTCATTCTCTCTTTACCCTCTACCATGCTGCCTCCATTCCCATGCTAGGGGACTTTTAAAATATCCACATTATAGATTTACCTCTGTTGTCTCTCCCCTTCCATTGCATCCCATACTACCACAAGACTAATCTTCCTTCAGTACTAATATGGTCAAGCACTTTTTAGCTCAAAAATTTTTAGTCACTCACCTTCCTAGTGAGTAAAATTCAAACTTCTTTCAGGGGTTACTGTATCTTTGCCACCTTGCCCCATGTACCTCCCTTTCACATACTTGATGGCTTCATGCAAACACATACTAAAGATTTATATGAACAGATACAAAGGCAAGTGAGCAGAACCAGAAGAACATTGTACACCATAACCACAATAGTGTAACAATTTTCGACCATGAAAGACTTAGCTACTCTAATCAATACAATGTTCCAAGAAAATTCCAAAGGGCTCATGATGAAAAGTACTATCCACCTCTAGAGAGAGAACTAATAAAAATATATGTGCCAAATGAAGAAAATTTATTTTCTTTTTCTTTTTTGCAAGATGGCTAATATGGAAATGTTTTTCATAACTTCACATAAATAATTTGATATCATCTTGCTTGTTTTCTCAATGGGCAGAGGAAGGAAGAAGAGAATTTTGGATTAAAATGTTTTTAAATGAATGTCAAAAATAAACAAACAAATAAATGAAGGAAAAAAATTTAAATACACTCTATACTTTCCCATCTATGTGACTTTGCTCAAACTGGTTCTTCTCCCTCTTTGGTCTTTGAATTCTTTCCCTTCTCTTAAAACCTAATTTGAAAGCCATATCCTTCATAAAGTCTTTCTTTCCTACCCTCTGCATTTTGTTTTGAATTTCTCTAATGAGATCATGTATTTTTTTGCTGTTGTTTAGTCTTTTTGAACATGTCCAACTCTCTACAAACACATTTTAGCATTTTCTTGGCAAAGATACTAGTGTAGTTTGTCATTTCCTTCTCTAGCTCTTTTTTATAAATGAGGAACTGGGGCAAAAAAGGTTAAGTGATCTTCCCAAGGTCACATAACTAGTGTCTGAAGCTAGATTCAAATTCAAATTTGATGAGTTTTCCTGATTCCAAGTCTATCAATGAGCAACCTAGCTGCCCCAGCTCATGTATGAGTTGTACTAAAGTCATCTATAACTATGTCATATCCCTACATTAGACAATAAATTTCATGAGGGCAGGGATAATATCCTATCTAAAACTTGAATTTCTTCAGCATTTAAAAGGCAGTATTTTATACTTAAAAGACTTTTTTCGATAGGTTTGTAGCAAATGTTTGTTGAATTAAGTGGAATGCAATTCTCAGCTTTATTTTAACATGTAATGAAGGGAACAAGATTTATTTAAGCCCCTACTATGTGTCAGGTGCTGTGCTAAGAATTTTGGAAATATCTTTTGATCCTCCCAACAACCCTGGGAGGTAGGTACTATTATCATCTTCATTTTAAAGCTAAGGAAACTGAGATAGAGAGTTTAAGTGACTTATTCAGCCAGTAAGTATCTGAGGCTGGATTTGAATTTGGATCTTCCCAAATCCAGGAGCAGTACTCTTATCTACTTTGCCACTAGCTGCTCAAAATTCTAAAAGTAGAACATACCGGAAAAAGCCATAGACCTAGAGTCAACAGTCTAAAATATGACTTCCAATTCCACCATTTACTCTGTATGTGACCTTGAATAAATCACTTAACCTCCCTTGACCATAGTTTCCTCATTTATAAGATAAGAGATTTGGACTAGGAATCTCAAAATTACTTTACAGTTATAACATCCTGTGGCTCTGCATCAAAGTATTTCTTAAACTGTAAAGCATTATATCAGAAAAAAGTATGATGGCAAGGGAACAACAAATTGAATAAGAAATCCTGACAAACAGAAACATTAAGAAGTCCTTAATTTACAAGTCTATCCATTAATGACAACATTATCCTTTCCATGAGGCATTTCTAAACAGCTAATTTACATCATTAGATATCCTTAATAATTTTTTTATTGTATGTAATATTGAGATTTTGGAAGGCAATGGAGAAAAACAAGAGGTTTTTCTTTTTTGGTAGAAAAAAAATTGCCAATTCCAAGTTGCAGGCAAACTATACTACCACGCTGAAATGAAATGAATTACTATGTAGAGGAAATAAAGGAGATGGAGGGAATCGTAAAAGCTGAAAGAGACTTGTCTCCTTCAAACCTCCTGCCCCACAATCCATCCACCCAATCTATTTTTATTGGACGCAACTGAAAGAAATATAGTTGGCAAATAAAGGACCTACTAGAACATTCTGGCCTACTTCATCTTCCATGTTATTGCTTTGACCTGTGCCATGTAACTCCATATTTAAGTGGTTAATGGGGTCCGTTGGAATAGCCCTTATTGTGAATGAAATTGGAATGATCACACAGACACATGGCACTAACCCCAAACAGCTGACAATCACAGCCAATAGCATGTGCTCAGCAATCAGCAACATCTTTCCTACAGATGTAGGGGAAGCCAGCTGTGCCAATTATGCTGTAATGATGAGAAGAGGGATGCTAGCTGGGGAATTCTCATTTCATGTCATGTTTGAGAAAGAACCCCTTAAAGCAGTTTAATACGCCATATATATCGCAGCCTCCTGTCACTGCTTTTGGCCCAAGTGAAGCTCCTTTGGCCTATGGGGATCATTCATGTCTATGATCTTAGATCAGAGTGGATGGAAATTGCCACGTATGAAGCCCACATAATTCTTGGATACTCACAATATCTTCACAGTCCCATTCAAGCCAATTTACTTATGCTTACTGGGCCAGGTGCTGAGAATGATGCCACGGTTAAGTAAGACATGGATGCTGCCTTCTAGTTTTTATTAGGATGGGTTGAAACCATATAAGTTGAGACTGGAGCCAGGAAGACTTGGAATAAATCTCACTTTTAGCATTTCTTTATCTATGTGAGCCTGATGAGCAAGTCACTTAATCACTCCAAACCTCATTTCCCACATCTGTAAAGTGGGGATGATAAAATCTGCAGCTCTATTCTCTAAGGATTTTTCTTGTTCTTCTAGATCAATGATTTCATTGGGATAGGGAGCTCCCACAGAAATTTATCAATAACTTGGACTCTCAGACAGTTTCCTGAAAGCGATGAGAATTTTAAATGA
>NC_058133.1:328290046-328338481 GCF_016433145.1 Gracilinanus agilis
TCTGAATTCAATGGGAAGAATGAGAGAAGAGATCATTCTAAGTAAAAAAGTTGCATGGAGGAAGTAAAGTGAGTATCAGCAATGTCAAATAGTCCCAGTAAGCTGGATCACAGGATTCATGGTGGGGAATATCATAAAATAACAATAAAAAAGTAAAGTGGTAGCAGATTAGAGAACTTTAAACTTGAATTGATTGGGGACCATTAAAGGATTTTTAATAGAACTATGTGATCAGATATGCATATAAGAGATAAGCATAGCAGTGGGACATGACCCTAGGTTTTTCTGACTCCAAGGCTAGTCATCTATCAACAATGTTATCTTGTCTCTAAAATATATGTGTGTATATACATATGTATATACATATATATAATCTTCTTACCAAAAGGAAAATGAGCTAACAAGTTTTAGAAATGCTTTGAATATGAGTTGAAAGTAAAAGAAGATTCTAAACAAAGCTTAATCAGAAAACAGTAAGGCCTTCTCTTTCCCCATTTTCTGAGAATTTGCATCAATTCCAATTTTCCTATCTATATATAACCGCAATTCACGTGGCATTGGATTGAGTCTCCATGTTTGTTTAATGAGTCCTCAGCTCAATTTTTTGATGCGGCTCTATATAAGGATTCAAGTAATAACCTAGAACATGGTAATCTGGCCTTAAAAGCTTCAAACAAGCTGCCAAGACCAGTGACTCCCAGTGTCTGCTTCCAGTGGACATTTTATAGTTGCATGACCAACTAGGTAGTCTGATGGGAAAAATATCTGAAATTTCACAGATGTGTCAGAAATGTATGTTTTAACTCTTTTCTAATGCTCTTTGGTGTTAGCTTATAAAACCTGTAGGTGTATATTGGACTCATTAAACTGGGAGACTCCTAAGCCCCGGTTTGATCAAGGCATGGTGCTGACAGGCATTATTTATTATGTGAGCTTCCCCATGTCATTCTGCCAACTTACTTCCATCTTAATCCAAAACATGCCCAGCTATTCGAACATTAGGCCTCCCTGGAAGAGAGACTGCTAATCATGCCAACTCATGTGGTCTTTCTCTGATGTGGGCACATTTCCACTGGAGACCCAGCAGAGACCCCACAAATTCATTTTCATGTCTGCCTTTGAAATTTTCGCAAATCACATCTCCAAAGACAGCTCACTGACCAAAAGAAAGCAGGTAGAATATGGTTGCCTCCAATACCTGATGATTTAAGAGCTGTCAAATTCCAAATCCATCACTCACTGAATAAAACGGGAATCTTTACAATTTGACCAAAGCTGTTTCACTGAAGAAACCAGCGGAACATTGTTCCATCCTAAAGAATCCACTCAAGGCAATCCAGCTCAGGTTGGGTCTGGATACAAAAAGATATTTCCAAATTACCATTTTTATTAAAGGGGTTCCAGAATGGCCCTACATCAAATATTCATTCAGGTTAAAAATTAGCATGTCTAGATAATTAGTAGCTGTGCATCAAAATGGTAGACAGATGTCTAGCACAGAACCTCTCACAGTTTCTTTTCTTCTACTGAGTCAGTGAGGTGGAATGTTTCTAACCAAGTTAATATATCAAAGAAGAAACAGATAAGAACTTGAAATACGATGGAAAGCAGTTATGCAGGAAATAGGAAGAGAAGACTGTCAAAGCGTGGTTAACAATAAAGGTTAAATAAGTTTTAAGACATATGTTGGAGGCAGCAAAAAGACACCCAAGAAGAGCTGACATGAGCCATAGATAAGAATGCATGATGATTTGAAGTATGAGAGGTCTGTGCTGAGGTGGGCAGGCACTTGACTTAAGAGAAATTCCTTATGATTAAATAGAATCACCCATTAGGAGAAATCCATGCAAGTAGCAGAATTTGAGATCCAGGAGACATCCTTAAAAGGAAAGCAATAGGCATCTCCATTTTCTTAAGAAAGAGAAAAAAAACAGAGTTTCAGAGGTAAAGAAAAACAATATTTTTTTAGTTCAATGTATTCAGCCAAGTGTCACAACAAATAGAGTGCCAGGCATGGAGTCAGGAAAATTCATCTTCCTGAGCTCAAATCTGATTTGAGATACGCATTTATTGTGTGACCCTGGACAAGTCACTTAACCCTGTTTCCGATCTGAAGAAGGAAATGGCAAACCACTCCAGTGTCTCTGCCAAGAACACTTCAAATGGGGTCACAAAGAGTCAGCCACAGCTGAAATTACTGAACAGTATTCATAGTTTCACCACAAGTGTGATAGTCCAGTTATGCCTACTTTCTCATCTCTAAAAATTCCCCATGAGAATGATCTACTCAAAAGGGTATCTGATGAAAATACTGAAAAAAACCATCAAGATCAAAAACTAAAAAATAATTCCATATAGTAGACCACATTTTCACAGTCTCATGTGTCAATTCATATGCTCTCCTCTCTTCTGACAGTCACTACCATGATGCAGGCCTTTTATCACCTCATACTTCCACAGTTGCAGTAGCTTTTTTGTAGGTCTCCCTGCTTCAATTCTCTTTTCACTCCAGGCCATCTTCCACTCAGCTATCAAAGTAATATTCTTAAAGAATAAATCTGACCATATCACCTCCACATTTCGAAAACTCCAGTAGTTCCTTATTACCTCCTGGTTCAAATATAAAATCCTATATTCTGGCATTCAAAGCAATTCAAAACCTGTCTCTTCCCTCTGCCTTTCTAGTCTTCTTACACTCTATACTTCTCACTCTAATATTCTTTGATCCAGTGACACTGACTTCCTTACTGTTCTTCAAGCAAGATACTCCATCTTCCTACTGCAGGCATCTTCACTAGCCATCTTCTAAGGCTAGAATGCTCTCCTTTCCTAGCTTCCTTTTAAGGCCCAGCTAAATCTCCACCTTTCATAGAAAGTTTTTCCCAATACCCATAGTGCCTTCCTTTTGTTGATTATTTCCATTTTTCCCATATGTAACATTTCTATATAGACTGTGAGCTCCTTGAGAACACGGACTCTCTTTTGCTTAGCAATGTCAGGCACATAGTAGGAACTTATTAAATGCTAATTAATGGTCATTGAGAGCACATTTATTTCCTTATCTTGGATAAACTTTCTTGATGTTTGGCATTTCCATTTTGGAATTTCTAGAATTCCAGAACAATTTTGCTTCTCTATATATCAATATGTCATTATCATTCTTTTAATGAGACTATTTCAAGACCTACCAGAAGCTAAAAAAGCAAACTCTCTAAAACTTTGGGCAGGGGGCTAACAGATTGAAAAAGATGCCCAGATGTTAGAGGTGAATCACAGAAGTCAGCAGAATCTTGAATGAACAAATGAGTTTCATCAGTAAAAATTACCTTTTTCCAATCTCCAGCATTCTAGTCTTTGTTTTATCTCATCCATGAAAAACATTTTTTTTCTTTGTAACTATAGTCAGAATTTCTTTTTTATTTGTCTCTTTGATATTCTTCTAACCTCAAGAAGCATAAGTCACACTATAAAGGAGTAACAATTCCTTCATCTACCATGTCCTTCTGAATATCTTTGCTTATTTCCTGAGGATTAGACTATTTTGCAATAACAATTTGTCAGTTCTTAGCTTTGTTTTTCATTTACAACCACTCTTGACTTTGCATCATAGTGTGACTGATCGTATTTCTTTATGAGTTTGAATGATCTTTAAAAGACTTGACTTCCCCACACCAATAGTTATTGCAATACCCCTTAGGGTCATCAAAGTGTACTCTTTAAAAGGTACAAGTTTGACAGCTTTCCACAGAACAATAGCCATTCTTAAAAATTATAAAATTAAAAATACAATCAAAGAGAGTAATAAAACATATGTTGTAGCAGAAAATTCAGCACTCAGCCAACCAAAAACTAATTAAAGGAAGGGAAACCAGCTCAGTCTAGTTTCCTCTGGTTACCGTCAAACATCCTGAGTCAGACTTGTGTCATTGGAAACACACAAGCATGACCATGACCATGACCACTACTGTTACAAAGTGAAATTATATCAAGATTTTACTTGTCCCAAGAAACCAACAGTAAGGAATAAAATGGGAAAATGGAAGACTGAGATACAAGTCTATACTGATCTGACAGCTTCTTGGGACATTGCCAATTACAGAAAATCACATGGAAGTAGAATTTATATGGAAGTAGAATTCCATATATCAACATTGGCCTTGTTTCCAGTTTCATATGTAGCACATATAAGTTCTCCCCTCCTGGATCACTGCCTTGTCATGGTGGAGGGGTTTGAGTAGCTCAATGAAACTATGAGCCACACCTTAAAGGGTTTCCCAAAGTGAATAGGTCATAGTCTAGAGTTCTGACAAAAATTGATCCACTGGAGAAGGAAAGGGTAAAAAAAAAAAAAAAAGCAACTCTAATGTTGTTGTCAAGAAAACCCTGTGGATAGTATTAAATCATATAAAATGTGTCATTAGAAGGTGTCTGACACACTACCAGAAAAGAGTAAAAAATGACTACAAGTAATTCCAGAAAGAATGAAGTGGCTGGGCCAATGCAGAGAGGAAGCTTAGCTGTGAATGTGTCTGGTGATCAAAGCAAAGTCTGTTGCTGCAAAGATGGTCATTGCATAGGAACTTGGAACATAAGATCTCTGAACCAA
The DNA here is from genome assembly GCF_016433145.1 of Gracilinanus agilis. Taxonomy (NCBI): domain Eukaryota; kingdom Metazoa; phylum Chordata; class Mammalia; order Didelphimorphia; family Didelphidae; genus Gracilinanus; species Gracilinanus agilis. Next base: position 328,294,653 of record NC_058133.1, read on the forward strand.
GATGTGATATGATCAAACAGGAGACAGAAGTTTAAAAATAGAAATCTTGAGCATCAATTAACTTAAATGAATAAGAATGGGTGAATTTAATCACTTATTACTACTATAGACCAGAATCCCTTAGAAGAAATGAAGTATCCCTCCTAGTCCAGCGATGGGCAAAATACAGCCTGCGGGCCAGATGTGACCCCCTGAAATGTCCTATCCAGCTGCAGGACATTATTCCTAATCTGACAAATACAATGAGTAGGATGCAATACAATGAAACTTCAATACAGTTGCCTTAGAAACAGACAGACAGATGAGCATTTCCTTTCCTTTGGCCCCCTCTTTAAAAAGTTTGCCCATGATAGGGTAAGAAAAGTAGTTCTGGGATACAATCTCAAAAATGACAGAATATAGGAGCAGCTGGGTGGCTCAATGGATTGAGAGCCAGGCCTACAGATGGTAGGTCCTAGGTTCAAATCTGACCTCAGACAGTTCCTAACTGTGTGACCCTAGGCAAGTCACTAGCCCTTACCACTCAGAACTAATATATAATATTGATTCTAAGACGGAAGGTAAGGGTTTAAAAAAAATTTTTAATGACAGAATATCTATTTTAATCCAAAGCAAACCATTTAGTATCATAGTAATACCACATGGAGGTCTCATATCTAAAATACATACAGAATATTATCAAATATATAAGCATATGACCCATTCTCCAATTAACAAATGGTCAAAAGATATGAATAGACAGTTTTTAGATGAAGAAATCAAAGCTATAAGTAACTATATGGAAAAAATGCTCTTAATCATTATTGATTAGAAAAATGCAGATCAAAATAACTCTGAGATATCTCACATTTATCAAATAGGGTGAAATAGCAAGAAAGCAAAATGACAAATGTTAGAGGGGATATGGAAAAATAGGGCCACTAAAACACTGTTGGTGAAACTATAAATGGATCCAACTATTTGGTGGATCATTCAGGAATTATGCTCAAAAAGTTATTAAAATGTGTTTGCCTTTTGACCCAGCAATACTACTATTGGGTTCATTTCCTAAAAGAACTCATGTGTCCTAAAATATTTATAGCAGCTAGCTATCTTTGTGGTGGCAAAGAACTGAAAATTGAAGGGATGCTCACTAATTGGGGAATGGCTAAACAAGTCAGGGAATATGATTGTAATGAAATACTACTGTACAATAAGAAATTATAACAGGTTATTTTTTAAAAAACATGGGAAGATATATGAAATTATGAAGAATAAAATGAGCAGAACCAAAAGAACATTATACACAGCAAAAGAAGTGTAAGTTGAAAAATGACTTGTGTATCTCCACCTTCAAGGGAAGAATTGTTAAATAGAAATAAGTAAGACATAATATGTGAGTGTGTGAGTGAGGGTGTGCTTGTGAAGGTAGAGGGAGAGAACTGATTGGGTATTTTAATGTAAGAAAGACATTTAAATTTTTAAAATATATAAAAACTCTGTCCAAAACAAATCATAGTATATGTTCCAGCCACCGATGCCAGAGGCCAGAGTTACTCCGTTCTATAAAGACCTTCAACATCTTCTAGAAATAACATCCCCCAGAAAAATCACCTTACTAATAGGGGATTAGAATGTCAAGGCAGAAAATCAAAATATAATTGGAATAACAGGTAGGTTTGTCCTTGGAGTGCAAAATAAGGGAGGGCAAAAAACTAATAAAATTCTGTAAAGATAACTAATTGGTCATAAGAAACATTTTTTTCTCAATGATCCAATAGATGACTCTACACATGGACATCACCAGATTGTCACTATCAAAACAGATTGATTATATATGTTGCAACCAAAGATTCAGAAGCTCTATTCAGTTAAAACAAGACCTGGAGCTGATTGTGGCTCAGATCATTAGGTCCTTATTGCAAAATTTAGACTTCAATTGAAGAAAGTACAGAAAACTATCAGACCATATATGTATGACAGAAATAACATCCCTTGTGAAATGGGGGTGATAAATAGATTTAAGGATTTAGATTTGGTTGATAGAGTGCCTGAAGAACTGTGGAAAGAGGTTACAATATTATACAGGAGGCATCAGCAAAAAACATCTCAAAGAGGGGGCAGCTGGGTAGCTCAGTGGATTGAGAGCCAGGCCTAGAGATGGGAGGTCCTGGGTTCAAATCTGGCTTCAGACACTTCCCAGCTGTGTGACCCTGGGCAAGTCACTTGACCCCCATTGCCTACCCTTACCACTCTTCCACCTATAAGTCAATACACAGAAGTTAAGGGTTTAAAATAAAAATAAATAAAAATAAATAAAAATAAATCTCAAAGAAAAAGAGCAAGAAACTACAATGGTTATCTGATGAGGCTTTACAAATAGTTCTGGAAAGAAGGAAAGCAAAAGGGAAAGGAGAAAGGGAAAGATATACCTAATTGGATACAGAGATAAAAAGGTTTTCTTAAATGACAAATGCAAAGAAATAGAAGAAAACAATAGAATGGAGAAGACAATAGATCTCTTCAAGAAAATTAGAGATATCAAGATATCATATAAAAGAAAGAGCATGTTAAAAGACAAAAATTATAGGGATTTAACAGAAGTAGAAAAGATTAAGAAGAGGTGACATGACAAACAGGGAAATATGTATTATATGATAATAGATGTACAATCTATATCATATTATCTGCCTTCTGTTAAATCTCTATAATTTTTGTCTTGGTGGTGTGAGGGTGGACAAAGAAAAGAAAAAAGATTTTTGGACATAGCTAATATGAGAATTTGTTTCTCTTAAGTATATTTATTACAAGTATGTAAGTATATAACAAATCACATATATCATGCTATCTTACATATTATGTTATATATTAAAAATGGTAATAAAAAGAAAGAAGAGTTGCAAGAATATACAGAAGGATCTTAACATCATTGCTGATAACCAAGATTGTGTCGTTACTGATCTAGAGCCAGATATACTGCAGAATGAAGTGGCCTTTCAAAGAACTCCCTAAGAAAAAATCACCAGGGCCCGATGGATTCACAAGTGAATTCTATCAAACATTCAAAGAACAACTAATCCCAATACTATACAAATTATTTGATATAATAAGCAAAGAAGGAGTCCTACCAAATTCCTTTTATGACACTAATATGGTACTGATTCCAAAACCAGGTAGATCAAAAACAGAAAAAGAAAACTACAGACCAATTTCCCTAATAGTTGCAAAAATCTTAAATAGAATACTAGCAAAGAGACTCCAGCAAGTGATCAAGAGGATCATCCACCATCATCAGGTAGTATTTATACCAGGAATGCAAGGATGGTTCAACATTAGGAAAACCATTCACATAATTGACCATATCAACAAGCTAACAAACAAAAGTCACATGATTATCTCAATAGATGCTGAAAAAGCCTTTGACAAAATACAACATCCATTCCTATTGAAAACACTGGAAAGTATAGGAATAGAAGGTCCTTTCCTAAAAATAATAAACAGTATATATCTAAAACTATCAACAAGCATCATATGCAATGGGGATAAATTAGAAGCCGTCCCAATAAGATCAGGAGTGAAACAAGGATGCCCATTATCTCCTCTATTATTTAACATTGTACTAGAAACACTAGTAGTTGCAATTAGAGAAGAAAAAGAAATTGAAGGTATCAAAATAGGCAATGAGGAGACTAAGCTATCACTCTTTGCAGATGATATGATGGTCTACTTAAAAAATCCTAGAGAATCAACTAAAAAGCTTGTAGAAATAATCAACAACTTCAGCAAAGTTGCAGGATACAAAATAAATGCACATAAATCATCAGCATTTCTATATATTTCCAACACATCGCAGCAGCATAAGGTAGAAAGAGAAACACCATTTAAAATCACTCAAGACAATATAAAATACTTAGGAATCTACCTACCAAAACAAACACAGGAATTATACGAAAACAACTACAAAACACTTTCCAAACAATTAAAACTAGATCTAAACAATTGGAAAAACATTGATTGTTCATGGGTAAGACGAGCTAACATAATAAAAATGACCATTCTACCCAAATTAATTTACCTATTTAGCACCATACCTAGCAAATTACCAAAAAACTTTTTCACTGAAATTAGAAAAAACTATAACAAAGTTCATTTGGAATAACAAAAGATCAAGAATATCAAGGAAGATAATGAAAAAAAATTTGAAGGAAGGGGGCCTAGCAGTACCAGATATTAAACTATACTATAAAGTAACAGTCATCAAAATGGTATGGTACTGGCTACAAGACAGAAGGGAGGATCAGTGGAATAGACTTGGGGTAAGTGACATCAGCAAGACAGTGTATGATAAACCCAAAGAGCCCAACTTTTGGGACAAAAATCCACTATTTGACAAAAACTGCTGGGAAATTTGGAAACCAATATGGGAGAGATTAGGTTTAGATCAACATCTCCCCACCCTACACCAAGATAAATTCAGAATGGGTGAATGACTTGAATATAAAGAGGGAAACTATAAAAAAAATTAAGTGAACACAGAATAATATACCTGTCAGATCTCTGGGAAAGGAAAGATTTTAAAACCAAGCAAGAGAGAAAATTATAAAATGTAAAATAAATAATTTTGATTATATTAAATTAAAAAGCTTTTGTACAAACAAAAACAATGCAACTAAAATCAGAAGGGAAACAACAAATTGGGAAAAAATCTTTATAACAAAAAACTCTGACAGGGGTTTAATTACTCAAATATACAAGGAGTTAAATCAATTGTATAAAAAAAATCAAGCCATTCCCCAAATGATAAATGGGCAATTGATGAATAGGCAATTTTCACATAAAGAAATCAAAACTATCAATAAGCACATGAGAAAGTGCTCTAAATCTCTAATAATTAGAGAAATGCAAATCAAAACAACTCTGAGGTATCCTCACACCTAGCAGATTGGCTAAAATGAGAGAGGGGGAGAGCAATGAATGTTGGAGGGGAGGTGGCAAAATCGGGACATTAATGCATTGCTGGTGGAGTTGTGAACTGATCTAGCCATTCTGGATGGCAATTTGGAACTATGCTCAAAGGGCTATAAAAGAATGCCTGCCTTTTGATACAGCCATACCATTGTTGGGGTTGTACCCCAAAGAGATCAGAGATAAACAGACTTGCACAAAAATATTTATAGCCAAGCTTTTTGTGGTGGCAAAAAAACTGGAAAATGAGGGTATGCCCTTCAATTGGGAAATGGCTTAACAAATTGTGGTACATGCTGGTGATGGAATACTATTGCGCTCAAAGGAATAATAAACTAGAGGAGTTCCAGGTGAACTGGAAAGACCTCCAGGAATTGATGCAGAGCGAAAGGAACAGAGGCAGAAGAACATTGCACACAGAGACCAATACACTGTGATAAAATCGAATGTAATGGACTTCTGTACTAGCAGCAATGCAATGACCCAGGACAGTTCTGAGGAAATTATGGTAAAGAACACTACCCACATTCAGAGGAAGAACTGCAGGAGTTGAAACACAGAAGAAAAGCAACTGCTTGAACACATGGGTTGAGGCAGACATGATTGGGGATGTAGACTCGAAAGTACCATTCCAATGCAACTATTAACAATTTGGAAATAGGTCTTGATCAATGACACATGCTAAAACCAGTGGAAATGTGCATCAGCTAGGGGGGCGGGGGGGAGTCAGGGAGGTGAAGGGGAAAGTAAGAGTATGAATCATGTAACCATGTTAACTTTTGTAAAAAATAAAAATTATTAAATGAAAAAAAAAAGAAAGAAAGAAAGCATGACTAACAATAAGGTTAATGGAAGTGATAGAATTCCAGCTAAACTATTTAAAATCCTAAAAGATAATGCTGTTAAAATGTTGCACTCAATATGCCAACAAATTTGGACACCAATGGAAAAATGGGAAGTCTAATTTCCTCTGGACCCTCCAAAGCAGTAACAGTCCTACTCTATAGAGCCAAAGGAAAAGAAGGAGATCTAAGCCAAGGCCTTTCCTTCCCCCCTTCAGGTGGTTCTTCCTCAGGGATTTTATGGAAATACCACACTTGGTTACACTTGCTTCAGTTTCCCAGATGTCTCTGTCCTCTCCTCTCTCAATAATTTACAAATAACCCCTAGTATATGACCTATCCAAAACCTTTTGTTTTCCAAAGTCACTCCAGTTCCATCTACTTTTAATGTTTGGTCTAAAACTTGTGATTGGCTGCATGCTGAAACTAAATTCTATGATTGAGATTAATTTTTGTATCTGGTTAACATGCAATTACTACTTTAATTGGAGTACAATGACTTGGTTAAATAAAGCAACCCTACCCTTAGATAGAAAATAGAAAGCTACATGTAGGCATATGTGCATACATATATCTATTGTGTGTACATATATACATATATATGACATGTGAACGTGGGAGTTTACTTTGCTTGACAATATATGTTTGTAATAGGGGTCAGGGAGAAGTGTGAAAATAAGAGGGAAAGAATATGAACCTAAAACTAAAAGAAAGTTGGGTGAAAAGAAAAAAGATAGAATGGTAAGGAAGAAAAAGGAAATAACTAAAGAAGCAAGGTCTTTTTAAATTCTATTAATGAATGTTGCTTTTATTAAAGCCATTCTTTCTTAAATCAATTTTTTGTTTTTTCAATTACATGTAGAAATAATTTTTTGAGAATGTATGTCCTTTGATCCAGCAATTCCACTACTAGGTTTTTATCCCAAAGGGATTTTTAAAAAAAAGGGAAAGGTTCTATTTGTTCAAAAATATTTATAGCTGAGTTTTTTGTGCTGGCAGAAAAAAAAATTGGAAAATGAGGGGGTGTCCCTCAAATGGGGAAGAATAACTTGTGATATGTCATGGTAATATACTATTGTGCTATAAGGAATGATGAACTGCTTGATTTCTATAAGAACTGGAAAGACCCACATGAACTGATATGGAGTGAAATAAGCAGAACCAGGAGAACATTATACACAGTAACTGAAATATTGTGGAATGATCAAATGTGATTGACTTTACTACTAAAAGCAATGCAATGATCCAGAATAATGCTGAGGGACTTATGAGAAAGAATGCTATCCACATCTGGAGAAAGAACTGTGGGAGTAGTAATCCAGAAGAAAACATATGATTTATCACTTGTTTATATGAGTACATGATTTGGGGTTTGGGTTTTAAAAGATTACTCAATTATAAAAATTAATAATATGGATTTGAATGATAATATATGTATAACCCAGTGAAATTACTTGTCAACTCTAGGAGGGGGGAAGGAAGAGTGGAGGGAGACAACAAGAATCATGTAACTGTGGGAAAAATTACAATGAATTTTAAAAATAATTTTTACTCCCTCCTATTTCTAACCCCTCCCCAAGAATATGATATAGGTTGTACATATATTACTACATACTACATATTTCCGTGCTCATGAAAGGCATTCTTAAACTTCAGCAAATAGAAATACATCTGAAATTTCAAAAAACTAAAATAAATAAACTGAAGCCTACAAAAATCAGTCCCCTTCCTTTTCTCTTGCTTCTATCTATCCCTGTTGGCTGCCCCTCTTGTTTGCTGCTCTCTGTCCACCACTGCTTCCTCTCAATCCACTTACTCGTCTTATGAGGGGACCCCCGACCCAACACATGAATTACAGTGGTCCAGTAGCAGCTACAAAGTGTTGGCTTTTGCAAATGTTCTTCTGTTAACCATTCCATTCAGTATAAGGCTCTAATTTAGCAGGAATTGGAGTGATGAGAGAAAAAACTCTTTTCTTTTTATTCATACATTCCAAAAAGGGAGCTGGCCAAGGGAATTTGGGCAAAAAAACAGAAGCAAGCAGGCTGATTCCTGTGTTCCTATTTTATACACACTGGTCATCCAAGAGTCAGAGTTGCTGCACTCTAACCTGAATAGCTCTGAGCAGCCAAGAACTGTGAATACACATTACTACTATCAGAGTACTTTTTAAAATATTAAGAATTCTCATATATATGTAATTATTATTATAGATGTATGTTTAACACATATATGCATATATATTTATATATAAATAACTGTAAGCTTTACAATATGTTTCCTCATAATAATCCTAGCAGAGAGATATACTGTTATACTGGAATGAGGAGATTGGGCTTTCTGGATGATACCACCACTCTGTTTCACTAAGCAGACACTGATGGTTACAGAGAGACCATGAGGGCAGTGAGGACCACACAGAGAGACTGGAAGGCAATGCTGAAATCGAATCACCTGCCTCAATAAAAAATAAAAACAAAAACACTTCCCAGTTGTGTGACCCTGGGCAAGTCATTTAACCCCCATTGCCTACCCCTTACCACTCTTCTGTCAATACTGTGTATTGGCTCCAAGACGGAATGTAAGAGATTTAAAAAAAATTAAAAAACAAAAACAAAAATAAACAAAAGCCTCCTTTTATCCAATGATACTCTTCCGGGACTCATTGATGCTTCTACTTCTCTCTGCCTCTGCCTACTCTAATCCTTTGCAGTCTGGCCTCTGACCACATCATTTAAATTGAACTATGAAACTGTTCTTCCCAAAATTACCAATAATCTCTAAATTACTGAATTAAATTACCTTTTCTCAATCCTCCTACTTCTTGACCTCTCTAAAGCATTTAATGCTTTTGACTATATTTCCCTTTATTCCCCTCCTGAAAATTCTCTTCTCTCTAAGGTTTGGTAACAGATTGGCCACGTCCTGAAGAATACTTTTTAAAAAGCCATTCTGCCAGCTTTCATCTAGTTTAAGATTTTGAGGGATTTGAAGCAAGGAACAACTTTGTGTCAATGTGATCCTAGAACCTCTACTGGAAGGCAAGGTAGAGAAAGGAGATTTTCTCTCCTTTACCCATATCATACATGTTGTCTCCTAGTAAAGCTATATCTAGAGGGATGCCATTTGGAAAATGGAGTAGCAAAAAGCAAAGAAAGGTCACATGTTTTCCTGAATGACTCAGACATAAAAATGTAGTCAATCAGGAAGTAGTTCCAAGGAGCAAAAATTTTAGAAGTAGAAAATGAGAAAGAACTAGGGATTTAAGAATTGTGGCAATTGAGAGTTAACTTTACAGAAAGGAATATGCCCCAGTATTCCAGATGAACAATCTACCCAGCATGGATGCTATGACCAGCTATGTATAGGTCATAAAGAGGTTTTAATGGGGGGTAGAGTTGGCAAGGGGCAGGGAAGAAGGACCATGTGCATATTGAGCTGCTAGTATTTATTAGATCTGAAAACTGAATCCAATTTTCCTGGTCCCAAGTCAGAGCTCTTTCCATTATCCTGCACTATTAGGAATAGTATTAGGGATACAGATTTCTAAATGTGAGCAGAGTTAGTTAGTCCTAATAGTAAAAAAAAAAATAAAGATTAAAAGAGTATATTTGTGACTAAGAAAATAAAACTCTTCAAAATACTACAAATTCTTGCACCTTTACAAAAAAGAAATGAGTAAGGAAGGGTTTGGAAAATAGGAGATCTGGTTACCTCCAAAATTCCAGGAACAGATTATTTAGATGGGATATGAAGAAGTCTGTCTTGGCTAATTTGAAAACAGTTTTGAATGTTGAGACTGCATATCTTTGGAAATAAAATAGTTATGTATTTATAGTGTATAGACTGAAAGCTTCAAAAAGACAGGAATTATACTCTAGACTCCCTGACTTCTTTCAAGACTCCTCTCAAATACCAGTTGTTTTTTGCAAGAGGTCTTTCCTTATCCCTCCAGATTCTTTCCCCTCCAAGGTTTCATTGTATCTACTATGTATCTTGTATACACATAATGGCATTATCTGTTCTCTTCCTCATTAGAATGGAAGCTCTCTGAAGACAGAAATTGTTTTCACTTTCTTTGTATCCTAGGATTTAGCGCAGCCTCTAAGTATATAGCACATGCTTAATAAATGTTTGTTGAAGAAACAAATGGATTCTTAAGATCAAGCTAAGCAAAAGCAACAAGTTCCCCCCCCCCTCCCTGGAAAAGGTAACCACTGTGTCTCTCAAGAACAAGAGTGAATGACTTGTCAACCAGTTCTTCTAATTTGGGGGCATTGAGTAGTAGTTACCTAGTCAAAGAAAAAGCCAAATTCAGACAAATGTAGAAAACCTTTCAGCCTAGTCTATCTGTACCTATCAAAATGGAAAACTATCAGAGGTTGATGTTTTGGCAACTGGATGTATTTAACATAGGACAGGTTCCTCATTGGGATAAACTCTGGTGAATGTAATTGACCACATTTCAACCTAAAGAAAAATAAAAGTTGGGGCCAGCTTCAAAGGAGAAGGAACAAAAGTATCTGCAATGATTAATGAATTAACTTCATTGAGCAAATGAGCTATTCTGAACATTTGCCTAGAGGCAAACATGGGAGCCCTTCCAGAACCATTGTCTTTTTTTTTTTCCTGGAACTCACTGACTTTAAGGACTCCGCAGCTGCAAGAATTGTGTGAGCATTTCGGGACCGTCAGTCCCTTGTCTAACTTTGTGAAGAATTCTCTCCGAGCTGGATTTTATTGGATCCAGCTGGAGAATCTATCCCACCCTACCAGAGAGAAAAAAGCCACATGTCTACCAAGCTTTTGCTCTCTTCCTTAGCCTTGCCTGATGTGATCAGAAAGCAGGAATGTGCCACAGGGGAAGGACAACATGGAGTGAGAGCCAAGGTTCAGGTGATCTCAAAACTTCTTCCACCCCAAAGGAGACAGGCAGAGTGCCGCAACATCCCAATGCTTTGGGGAAAGTTTCCCATTGCTGTGGACCTACTCCATAACATTTCTACTTTTTTTCTTGTTTTTGAATTGAGCATGGTCTCTGCTTTTAAAAATAGTCCAGCAGAAGAATGCCTGACTTTTTAGTTTTTCAATCTGGGCAGCAATAATATATTCTGTATCCACTGAATTACATGGAAAAAAAGATTGCTGGCACTGTAAATACAGAAACATTAGATAAATAGATATTAGATAGATAGATAAATAGATAGAATATAAATGAACAAATAAATAAATAATGAAAACCGTTAATGTGGAAGGAAAAAAAAAAAAGAAGAAAAGAACTGGTAATGGAGCAGACATCTGCTCTTGTTCATAGCACTCAGCTGGCCCACCTCGAAGGCCTCCATTTCTTTTCTGTTCCGATTCTACACAGAGACAGCTCAGCTGTCCTCCAAGTCACCATGTCAACACACGAGATCCTACAAAGTGTTGAAAAAGCAATGTGGAGGACCTCCTTGAGGGCAATTGCTGTGAACAGAAGCATAAATCTTCACAGTTCTGTGGCTCCCGCAACTAAATGTGATCCCATGCCAACTCTCTTGCTTTGAGGCCTGGGCTTTGAGGAATACTATTTGATGGATAATGTTTCCCATGCTGAAGATAAACTCTAAATTGCTCCAGGCCCATCACAAAGAAAGAGCTCTTAGAAATAAAAGAATCCAGACAAGCCATCTCCTCTGTTGAGTGGGAACTCTGAACTATGAAAGCCTTCTGTCCATTCCAATGCAATCAGAAGGGAACACTGAAGCAAAGGACCCTTGGGAAGGAAAAGCAAGCAGGACAGACACGAGAAAGAGAAAAACCAGTTTATCTACTGTATGACTGAGAAATGTCTAAGAGTCCTAGTGAACCAAAAGGTGATCTGAATTGTAATTTTTAAAAATTACAATCTGTATTGTAATCTGAATTATAATTATTAAATTAATGAAATTAATTTGATCAGTGAACATGTTGCTGGTATATGTTCAAAGCAGTTCTGATGGATCCAGCAGAATGTCAGGACCAAAAGGGACCTTAGATATCACAGGGCAGAGATTTAGAATGAGAAGGAAATTTGAAAGTTATTTAATCCAGTTCTCTTATTTCAGGCATCAGGATACAAAAGCCCAGAGAAGTAACAATTTCCCCCAAGTGGAAGAACAAGGATTCAACCTGGTCTTTGGTCTTCTAATGAGTATTCTTATACTGGTGGCAGCATCAATCAAGGTGCAGCTGAGGTGTCATGAAATTCATGATCAATCAAGACACTCAAATGGACAAAGAACATGGAATAATGAGAATCCATTTCAGGAACAACTTAAGGGGATTGGAGTGGGATCAATCTAAGAAGGAACTTATCTTGGATGATTTTCCTAAAGAAAAAAAGCATATTATCTGGTCTTTAAAAAAAAGTAATGTTAAATTATGTGGCTTTTTTCTATTGAAGAACCATAAGTGTTTTCAGCATCCTCTACATTCAGCACATTGGCACAGACATCAGGGTTGCCTCACCTAGAGGGACCTAAGCTTCTGGGGCAGCTAGTGGTACAGTGAATAGAGTACCCAGCTTAGAGTCATCTTTGGGAGTTCAAATCTGGCCTTTCATACTAGCTATGTGACCCTGGGCAAGTCTTTTAACCCCATTTGCTTCAGATCCTTATTGATAAAATGAGCTGGAGAAAGAAATAGGAAACCAGTCCAGAGACTTTGCCAAGAAAACCCCAAATGGGGTCATGAAGAGTCAGATACAACTGAAATGACTATACCACAGAGTGCAGCATAGTAGATAAAGCACTAGTCCTGGATTCAGGAAAACTGAGTTTTAATCTGGCCTTAGACAATGACTAGCAATATGATACTAAGCAAGCCACTTTACCACTGTCTGCTTCAGTTTCTTCAACTGTAAAATGGAAATAACAATAGCACCTACCTCCCAGGGTTCTTGTGTGGGTCAAATGAGACATTTGCAAAGTGCTTGCAAAGTGCTTAATAAACGATTGTTTCTTTACTTCCTTAATTAAAGCTCTGCTTTTCCCCCTATGCCTAGTCCAAACTATCATTTTACAGAAAGGAGGCAAGTAAGAAATAAAGAAGTTAAAAGTTTCCAGAGTTCATATGGCCATTAATTGCCAAAACCAGTAATTGATTCCTGGTCACAGAATCATAGAATTTTAAAGTTGAAAGGTATCTCCATGACAATCTAGTCCATGTTAGGCTATTCATTCTACTTTTAGATAGTTTTAATTATAATGAAGTTTATTTTCTTATGTCAAGCCTAAATTAGACCCTTTGCAATCTCTACCCAATACTCTGAGCCAAACAGAATGAGTCTAAAAACTCTTCCAATAATTAAAGAAAACTGCCATGCCCCTGAGCAGCTATTTGGGTTGGAATCAGGAAAGCCTAAATTCAAATCCAGCCTCATACCCTTACTAGCTGTGGGACCCTGGGCAAGTCACTTAACCCTGTTTGCCTCCTTTTCCTCATCTATAAGATGAGTTAGAGAAAGAAATGGCAAACCACGCCAGTATCTTTGCCAAGAAAACTCAAAATGGGGTTACAAAGAATCAGACACAACCAAAATGACTGAATAACAACAAATTATCCCTTATCCCCAATTTTTTATTCATCATGCTAAACCTTCCCAATTCCTTTAGTCAACCTTCATATGATAGTCACTCAATTTTGGAATTTTTAGAGCTCATGAATGCCCTTCTTTAATTGTGACACAAAGACCTGAACACAATACTCCAGAGATTGTTTAACCAGGGCAGAATGCAGGGGGACCATCATCATCTTATTCTCTGAAGTTATGACTCTCAATGTAGCCCAAGATCACTTTAGAGCTTAATCACACTCATATTAAACCTATAGTTACTTATAACCTCTTATTTCCCAAGTCTGGATCCTAGATTTCATCTTGTATATTTTCTTAATGCACAGTGTCTCACTCTTTTATCTATTCTTTTTTTTATGTTCAACCTATTCAAAGCTATAGTCTCAATTATAGGTTACATTTTAAGTCTCAGTAATACCTATGAAATTTGCCTTCTCTCAATCTGATTCCTCTTGCTTGTTGCATAAACTCTGAGTATTATAGAGATATTTGAGGACATGAGTTTTAGCACTATCTCATTTCTTGGATTTTGCCTGGTAAACATTTCTTACTACCTTATTGCTACTGTCCAAGAAATGGTAAATAGGTACAGGCAATCATCTCTGTCATGGGCTCCACATCTGGTGCAATGGATCACTCAGAGTCCAAAGATGCAAAAAAAATTTAAGTCCTTTTACTAAAAATATTGTAATACACCAAGGTAAAAGCAGTTCCAAGATAGGTAGATAAAAGCTACCAGTTAAGGTTTCCTGAGATCTCAGAAACTCCTCCTATCCCCAAGTCCTACACACTTTTTTTGTATTCTTCTGCTCAAAGGGCCCAAACCTGGGTCACAAATCAATCCACCCTAAAATATAGGTAATCCCAACTCACCCATTTCTGCTTCTTTACCCAAGATAGCCCCAGCTGGTATTCTGGGATTAAGGAGTTTTAACACACATTTCCATAGTTCTACCAGTATCCAGGTTCCCATCAGCAGTTTTCTCCTTCCCCAAGCTTTTATTTTTAATTTTAAAGCTTTTTTTTATTTTTACATACAAAATACTAAACAAATACATTTTAAGTAGCTTTCATTAAGTGTACTCCATCCCTGGCCAGGAGTCTGTCATTTCTATATCTTAAGCTATGATTCAGAAATCCAAATACTAATGTCAGACATCATCATTTTCTTAGCCAAGTGTTCACATCTCTAATCTACTAATATCAAATGTAATGGTCTTTCCACTACTTTATACTTAATTCCCAAGTACTTAGACTAACAAATCCTCCCTTGTCAAGAATACTCCACTTATGTCCTGGATGTGAATTCAAAAGAATTCACAGAATTTGAGAATTGGAAGGGACCTTCATAACCAAAACATATATGGAGAAATTCTCACTATAACAAAACTGACACATGTTCAGCCAGCTTCTGCTTGATGATGTTCAAGGAGGATGAATCCATCAATTATTTGGGTAAGACATTCCACTTTTTAAAAGCTCAAGTTGTTAGGAAATTTTTTTCCTGACATCAAGCTTAAGCCAGCCTCCTTGCAACTTCCATTCAATGCCCTTGTTCTGACTGCTAGGGCCAAAAAGAGCAAATCTCATCCTGCTTCGGTATTAAAATTCATTCAGTACTTGAACATCTATCAGATCCCCCTTGAGTCTCCTTTTTTCCTAGGATAAACATTCCAAAATCTATTAATTGATCATCACGTATCTTAGATTCAAAGCCCTTCACCATCTCAGCTGCCTTCCTCTGGACATTCTCCAGTTTACAAATATATTTTTTAATTATTTGTTTTATGTGCATTTATTTTCTCTCCTTCCCACTGTTTTCCCGAACTAAATAATAAAATAAATAGCTAGAAACCTTTAAAAAGTATATGCATATATTCACCTCCAGAGAAAGAACTGTTGGCGTAAGAATGCAGATGGAAACATGATTTACCAATTATTTATTTGGGTATGTGTTCTAGAGTTTTGTTTTTATATTATTTACTCACAAAAATGAATAATATAAAAACATGTTTTGCATGATAATACATGTATAACCCAGATTGTTAGCTCTGGGAAAGGGGAGGGAAGAGGGGAAGAAGAAAATTTGGATTGTATAATTTCAGAAAACTTATGTGAAATTTTATTAAAATTAAAAATTTTTAAATTTTAAAAAGAATATGCATATATAGAAAGGGAAAATGACTAATGTTGGAGCGGATGTGGGAAAATTAGAACACTAATGCACTAAGTGTTGGTGTAAACTGATCTAGCTATTCTGGAAGGCAATTTGGATCTATGCTCAAAGGGTTATAAAATTGTGCATTACCCTTTCACCCAGCAATACCACTACTAGGTCTATATCCCAAAGAGAATTTTTTAAATGGCAAGGATAGGGAGGACCTATTTGGTCAAAAATGTTTATAGATGCAATTTGGCAAAGATGGCAAAGAATTGGACATTAAAGGAAAATCTATCATTTGGTAAATGGATATATAAGTTGTGGTATATTATTGTAATGGAATACTATTGTAGTATAAGAAATTATGAACAGGATCATTTCAGAAAAAGCCTGGAAAGATCTAAATTAACTGAAGCAAAGTGAAGTGGGCAGAACCAAGAGAACACTGTACACAGCAACAGCACTTTCATATGATAATCAATGGCTTACCTATTTTCAGCAATACAATGATCTAAGACAAATCCAAAGGATTCATTACAAAAAAATGCTATCCACCTCCAGAGAAAGAACTGATGAAGTCTGAATACAGATCAAAACATACAAATTTTCACTGTACTTTCTTCATGGTTTTTTGTTGTTGTTTTTTAGTATGTCTTCATCCACAAAATGAGTAATAACAGAAATGTTTTGCATGATCGTACATGTATAACCTAGATCAAATTGCTTACCATCTCAGGAGGGGAAAGGTTGTGGGGGTGGGGGAAAGAGTTTTGGATTCAAAATTTTAGAGGAAAATAGCTAGACAAATTATGGTAGATAAATAACTATAATGGAAAGTAATAGCTCCATAAGAAATGATAAAATAGATTATTTTAGAGGAAACTGGGAAGACCTGTATGACCTTTGGCAGAATAAATTGAGCACTAGGAGATCAATGTATGAATTGAAAATAATATCCCAAAGAAAAATAACTTTGAAGAGCTTTAGAATTGTGATCAATATAAGAAAAACCATGTTGCCAGAGCACTAAAGGTGAAGCATGCTACCTACCACCAGCAGGGGAAGTAATGGACATAAGATACATAATGACAAATACATTTTTGCACATGGCCAGTATGGGAAATTATTTTCCTGGATTAAGCATGTTCCTTTAAAATATAGTATGCCATTTTCTCAATTACATATGATAATTATTTTTAGCATTTGTTTTCTAAAATTGTGTATCCCAAATTCTCTTCCTTAGCAATTGCCTTCTAAGACCATAGTGCCAGAATTGAACACAATTGTAATAGATCACTAATGACTTTCAAGTTTAAAAAGCATTTCTAGTCAAAGGATGGCAACCAGTAAATCTCCATCTCTACTGAAATCAGAAAAAGAGTTAAGTGATACCAGAGATTTTAGCAAGAGGAGAATTTCCTGAATATAAAAGCTTTAAGTATTAGAATATATTAAATATTAGAATAATTAAGTATTAGAATATATTGCTCCTTCACTTGGTACTCAGAAATCATAGAAATCCAATTTTCTAGAAAATATCAAATTTTGTGAGTTTTTTCCTCACCAATAACCCTGTAAGATAGACTATAAAATTGGGGTGGTACAATATGTATACACACACACACACACACACACACACACACACACACACACACATATATATACATATATATATAGTTTTCCCTATTATATATATACATTTAAATATTTATACATATGTGTAGTTTTCCCTATTTTATAGATGAAGAAACTGATATTGATAAATATTTCTCTCCCTATTTCATAGATGAGAAAACTGATGCTCTAAGCCAGTAGTTCCCAAACTTTTTTGGCCGACCACCCCCTTTCCAGAAAAAATATTACTTAGTGTCCCGTCACATACTATCACTGCCCCCTTATTCACCGCCCCAAATGCACCTGTGGCCATCACCGCTCCCCTGGATCAATACAGCACCCACCAGGGAGTGGTGGCGCCCACTTTGGGAATCACTGCTCTAAGCGGTTGAGAAATTTTGTCAGTAAAAATGGGAAATGGTGCTTCCTGAAAGCAGGAACTCAGTGACAATAACTCAAATAACTTGTTTGTTTGTTTGTTTGTTTGTTTGTTTGTTTGTTTGTTTGTTTTTAAACCCTTACCTTCTGTCTTGGAATCAATACTGTGTATTGCTTCCAAGGCAGAAGAGTGGTAAGGATAGGCAATAGGAGTTAAGTGACTTGCCCAGGATCACACAGCTGGGAATTATCTGAGGTCATATTTGAACCCAGGACCTCCTCTCTCTGGGCCTGGCTCTCAATCCACTGAGCCACCCAGCTGCCCCCTCAAATGACTTTTCTTAAATGATCCCTCAAAGTTATTTTTTTTCTATTGCTCTCAAGTCAAGTAAACAAGCACATGTCAAGTGAGAAAAGACCGTTTAATCAAGCAATTAGGAAAGAACTGGTAACTTTGGAGAGAGCAATTTCAATTGAATGATGTCAGTAGACAAACTACAGAGAATTAAGAGTGAGATAAAGGATAATGGAAGCACTGATTGCAAAAGATCTACACAAAGAGTATAGCCAAAAAGGGAAGACAGATATGGGTCAATAACTAGCAAAGATGAGTGAATAAGGTGAGGGTTTTTTTGAGGATGGAGGATATATAGGTGTTTTGTGAGCAAGAAAGAGGCAATCAATAGACAGCAAAAGATAAAAGGATTAGTAATAGAGAGGAAATCTGCTTAAGATGGGAGAAGCAGCACACTTGCAGAGTAGCTAGTGGTAGAGTAAAATAGGACTGGAATAGATATAGTGAACCACACATAAAGGCATTCACCTAGCAAGAACATGGGTCTACATGGTAGGAGTTTCAGAACTGAAAAGATTAAATCCTCCAGAGCAAGGTCTCAGGTTTAGGCAGTAAGGCAGCTGGTTAGAAGATGGTGGAAGAAGAGAGTATAAAAGAGATTGTAAGGGTGATCTCCAAAGAAGCTATCAGTCTAATATGGCCAAGAGAAACGTTTCAGAGCCAAAATCCTTGAGTTTGGCAATTGATTAAATGTGGGAAGTGATAAAGTTGGAAGAGTACTAGATGGTTCCATCGAGAGAAATAAGGGAGTCCAAAGACAAAGTTCTGACAATATGATAAGTTTAGGACACATGGAGCCTAAGGTTCTAGCTAGATTTCCAGGTGGAAATGTCCAAGTGAGAAGAAGAAAGACGTCTGGACTCTCCCAACCAGACTAAAGACTAAGATCACAAAGATAAGTCATGATAACAATGTACAGATTGGACAAAAACTTGAAATCACACCTAGAACTAGCACTGTCACTGTTCTAAAAAACTGAACGACCTAATCCAATAAGCATTACTGGGGTTCTTAACACTGTGCTGGATCCTTCTGGCCATCCAGGGAAGGCTGGCGACCCCTACCCAGAATGATGTTTTTGAGTGCATAAAATAGAAAATATACAGCTACAAAAACATTTATTTAGAAGCTGGTGAAATATAAAGGTGTATTTTTTTTTCCATTCAGGTTCATGGATCACTTGAATTCTCTTTAGAGATTCATGGGTAATTTATGGACCCCAAGTTAAGAATTCCTAATTAAATGTCAGCTTTGTGCAAGTTACTATACTACGTACTAGATATGCAAAGACAAGTACTTTGACTTAGTGGGGAAAGTATTGGCCCTAGAGTCAAAGGACCAAGGTTCAAAACCTAACTCAAATATTTACTACCTATGTGACCTAGGGCAAGTCATTTAACATCTTTGGGCCTCATTTTTCTCATCCACAAAACAAAGGGTTTAGACTAAATGACCTATATATTCTCTCCTAACTCTACAACCATGATTCTCTGGAATTCAACTTCTTTTTTTGAGGGATCCCAAAGCATTAATCTGGCCACACCCTTACGAGGTCTTCAAGAATAAGGTATTATGATTCTTTAAATGTAGGTAAAATAAGGGGGCAGCTGGGTAGCTCAGTGGATTGAGAGCCAGGCCTCAGGTCTGGTCCTAGGAGGTCCTAGGTTCAAATCTGACCTCAGACTCTTCCCAGCTGTGTGACCCTGGGCAAGTCACTTGACCCCCATTGCTTGACTACCCTTACCACTCTTCTGCCTTGGAGCCAATACACAGTATTGACTCCAAGACGGAAGGTAAGAGTTTTTTTTAAAAAATGTAGGTAAAATAAGACTAATTTCCTTTTCTAAAACTACAAGAGAACAATGACTCCAGAATCTAGTTTTTTGATTCTCAGGGTAGATTACCACGATTGACGTAGAAGTAGTTGTTCCCAGTACATTCTCCACATGAACCATTTGTTCCTTTCTGTTTTTTGTCTTTCTTTTCCACATTCTTTTCCATTCATTCCTTCCTAATCTGTTATTTTTTCCTCTCAATTTTTTTCTTTATTTCTTATAGCCTTATGCCAGACAAAAAATTCCTACTAGCACCAATGTTTAGGACCAGTCTTAGATAGAAGTGATTTGAGAGAAATATGTTAGGCATCTCTCTGGAAAAATCATAGAAATTTGAACTAGGAAGAACCCAAGAAATCATTTTAGTCCAATCTTCTCATTTTACAGATGAGGAAACTGAGATCCCAAGGGGTCTGATGTAATGTGTTTAATGTCATACAGACAATAAAGATAATAAGTAGCAGAGCCCCTGTCACTCTACCTGGAACTCTTCCATAAGTAATTCAATCCAAGAGATAGTATGATATAGAAAAAATTGCAATGGACCTGGCTGAAATTCAGACTTCTGATCCTAAATAGTCATGTGGCCTTAGTAAGTTATGCATTCTCTCAGATTTATTCATCTATAAAGTGAAGATTAATTACTTTTTAAATTTATTAAGCACCTACTATGTGCCAGGTATTGTACTAGGTGTAGAGAATAAAAAGACAAAAATTCCTTCCCTGCCTTCAAGAAGCTTATGTCCTATGATAATAATATTGCATGGCCTACTTCCCAGAGTTATTATATAAGGTGTTCATTTTCCCTTGTATTTCCAAGTCTATCTTGCAAATGTAAATACCTCTAGAAGGGGTAACATAAATTATCATCACTTATATCTGTAACAATAAAAAGGCCAGTCATGAATATTTAATAGAAGGGAGATAGAGAAAGTCTATATGGTGGGTCTCTCTTCCAGCACTCCCCTGAGGCCAAATATACACTGGGAGACTTTAAGGGGTTATCACCCCAAAACTGGGTGACCTGGATGGTCATGCCACCTGACAGGAGCTGGGGGCAAGGCTTCTCTATAAGAAGAGGTATGAGGTACCCCAATCTGATCTTGAATAAGGATGGGGTTCGCACAAACCTCTCTCCCATCAGTTACTTCCACAGCGGGTGACCTGGCTTAAAGATGGAGGCAGCCAGAACAAGCTATGGTTCCCCTCTCCCTTGTTGTCTCTCAGGCACTCTGGAACACTATCTGACTGTTAAATGGTTTTTATTCTTTGCAATTCAGGGATTAGGGAAAGGGGTGAAGGGCAGAGGGATTTTTGGGTGACCTCTTCTCTCTTTCTATGGGATGTGTCACTTAGTAGGGAACCTTTGGGGCTCCCACTTCTAAGATTCTTCCCCTGTCTCTTCTCCTGTTTCCATTTCTAGTTTTCTGTTTCTATCCTTTTCTATAATTGTAAGTTTTAACTGAAAGGGGGTCTCTCAGCAAGGTGGGGTAATAGGAGAAGGAGACTAAGAGATTGCTCCCAAAATGGAGTCCAAAAATTTAGCTAACTCTATGGTTGAAGTCTTTATGGGTGAGATACAATGGAATAGCTTTGATCAGGGAATCAGGGTTTCAATTTCTGTTATATTTGGGAAGCTGTAAAATGTCAGGGATCTGTAGCAATCAGGTCTCACTAATCTTTTGGTTTATGGAGAGCACACACACACAGGATCGACCGAAGGGAGGGGTAGGATCTTGCTGACTGCTCCTTCACTTTCCCCCCTCCCACAAGGCAGTTAGAAAATCAGTTACAATATGGAGGTTGATCTGTTATCTTCTGGGCTCAGTCAGGAAACTAGGAAGGAAAAACTCCTAAAGATGATAACTTTCTCTAAACTATTTCCACACAGGATTGAATAGGAGAAAATAGGAGAAGCTTGATGTCTTTGAAGCTTTAAGGCACAGAGGAAGGGTCTTACCTTGGGCTACAAGGCAGGAGGAACTCAGCTTGAGGAAGTTGTGAGTATCTCCCTAAATATAACCAGGCACTGCTCCCAAATGATTAAAGGTTTAATGATATGTGGGGAAGGGAAGGAAGGGAGATCAAATAAGGATAGATAAGGTCTGGGAAGCCCTAAAACTGTTATGTCCAAGCAGCCCCTGCCCCCAAAGGGGAAAGGCAACTTGATTTGCTAGTTAGCTCTCTAAACCTATAATCTTCTCTATATCTAAATAACTAAGTAGAAATAACTGTGATGTTGGTTGAATGTCAAATCAAGGTAAAGCAGATTGGCAGCTAGGAACTAAAATGGCTTTGTTCAGATTCAATCCTCAAGCCTCCCAGAGCAACCAGGACCTAGAACACAGCTAACAGAGTGACCTGCTTACTCAAAACCCAGGATCCAATTGCCTTTAACTGACCCCTCTCTCAGAATGGGGTATGGGGTATGAACACCCTCACTCTATCTCTGGGTACTTAAACCTGCTAATGTGAAAACAGGTTGGAAAGAGTGAGCCAAGCCCAGAGAAGGGAGGGGGTGTTGGTTGTACCCCAATTTATCTGTAGGTCCCATTAATCACATTACAGTAGTAAGAATATATTTGAATGGTGTCTATGGAGTCCATTATAGGCATGTTCTAGGTTGGCAGGACCTAGCAGAGGTCCTGTGCTTTGCTGACCCATTATCTTGGAATGAAGGTTGAGGGAAGAAGAATGATATGATGGAAAGAGTTGTGGATTTTGACAAAGGACCTCTTGGAATCCTGACACTTCTATTTCCCACATATATGAATTTGGGTAATTCATTTCACCAATGAGGACTCAATTTCCCCTTCAGCATAATGAGAGACACTAGAAGACATCAGAATTCCTTTTCTAGCTATAGACCTATATGCCATAATAAGTCATCAGAATAGGGCTTTGGTGGAGTAGTTGTACTGCTAGTAGTAGTCATTGTTGAATTGTTTCAGTCATGTCGACTATTCATGACCCCACTTGGGATTTTCCTGGCAAGAAACTGAAGTGGTTTGTCATTTCCTTCTCCAGGCTAGTAAGTGGTAACTAGTATTATTATGAGTGGTCAATGAAGTCACTCCCTTGAGGCACAGCTTCATTTGTTCAAGTTTTGCTGCCTGCCTACTATGATTTTTTACATCTGAAACAGGTTAAAAGTTTAAAAAAAAAAAAAGAAGAGCCAAGGATGTGTGATAGGATCTATGCCACATGCCGCTTAGGAGCTTGTGTACTTCAGTCCAACATCTATAGTTTCCAAAAGAAAATTTATATATGTTTGAACAGGGTTGGGAGTTTGCTATTGAACCATGCCTTATCACCAGGCCCTCTTCCAAAAACCACACTTTCTCAAGTCAAATCAGACAAAAAAGATATTTGGGGAATTCATGACTGTGGGATACATTCTTGGTTACCCATGGGTAATGTAATAAAATGGGGGATCTGTCAGCCTAATTTTATTTCTAGAGTTTTGGGGAGCCAATACAAAAACAGTCTACAGGGAAACAGATTGTAGTGACCCAAAAAAAGTAGGTGATGACTATTTATTTCTCTTTGCATTCAATTTTTTCTCCAAATACATGAAGAAAGCAAATGTACCCTTGCCAGAAATTTAATTTTGAGTGTCCAAATTAGCTAGAGTCATTGTATCTGTTGCAGACAGTTCTGGACCTCACTCTGACATAACTGCCTGTAAATAAAGTCCTCTCCCTTTAAAGCCCGATATTCCCCTCTGAAAAG
This sequence comes from Gracilinanus agilis, assembly GCF_016433145.1. NCBI lineage: Eukaryota > Metazoa > Chordata > Mammalia > Didelphimorphia > Didelphidae > Gracilinanus > Gracilinanus agilis. Next base: position 328,318,108 of record NC_058133.1, read on the forward strand.
AAAATGCATTAAAATCATTTGAGGCCTATTTTAGAAATGTTGGCAAACAAAAAATGCAGACCATTTTTTGGTATTCAATTAAAATACCACTGGTGGGAACTAACTGGCTTAGAAATTGGTAATGGGAAATATACTCTTACCCTTCTGTAAACCAAAAGCCATCTGGTTGCTGCTGGCAAATAAATGAGATGCCCCTCATAGCATGGCTCCTGACAGATAAGCATTCTCCATTCCCAAACCAATACCACAACAGCCACTAATGTGTGTACTAGTTGATAGAGTGTGTGGAAAAAAAATTCACAATGAAACTGAGATGCAAAAAGAGATAGCCCCTCCACTCTGAGCTACAAGTTCATGGGTAGGGCACTGAGGAGGATCTTTCTTGGTTACACTCTCTATATTGAGGAGGTCTAGAAGGCATAGCACAAAAAAGAGGAGCAGCTAAGTGGCTCGTCCTCCTCCTCTTATTTCTTCTTTCTTCTTCTTTTTTCTGCTTCTTCTCCTTTTCCTTCTTCTCCTCCTTTTCCTTCTCCTTCTCCTCCTCTGCTCTTCCTTCCTCTCTTCCTCCTCCTCTTACTCTTTCTCCTCTTCCTCCTCCTCCTCCTCAAACCTAGAACAGAGAGCCTGGCATATGACAGGTACTTAATTGATATTCTTTGATTGATTGATGGACTGCTAGATAACACAATAGATAGAGCACTGTTCAAATCCAGCCTCAGATAATTACTGGCTATATGGCTCTGAGCAAGTCACAAAAGACTGTTTGCCTCAGTTTCCTCAACTGTAAAATAAAAACAAGATTGGCACCTACCTGACACTGCTATTATGAGGATTCAATGGGATGATAATTGTAAAGCAATTATTTTTTTAATTAATTTATTTTATTTAGAATATTTTCCCATGGTTACATGATTCATGTTCTTTCCCTCTCCTCAAGCCCCCCCACCCCCCATATCCAACATGCAATTCCACTAGGTTTAACATGTATCATTGATCAAGACCTATTTACATATTATTGATAGTTGGACTAGTTATCATTTAGCATCTACATCCCCAATAATATCCCCCTCAACTCACGTGTTCAAGCAGTTGTTTTTCTTCTGTTTCTACTCTCACAGTTCTTTCATCATTCATTATCATGTAATACCTAGCAGCGAATGCAAGCCTGAAATTGTTTTTTAAAATAATATAGTCATTTGGACAAATGGCTTTAAACAATGGAGAAATGGCAGTGATTATAACTAGACTCTGTCACTGGTCCAGTCAAATAGGATTGTTCTTTCAAAATCTCTGATTCCCAACAATGTGAAAACAAATTTAAAATCTGCCTCCAACTTAACTCTTTCACACTTACATTTCTACTTCCAAATTTTATCTCAACTTTTCATATTCTTTATTTTTTCTTGTGGTTTTTGTAGTCAAAATAGTTTTAGAAGTTCCCTTGCTATAAAAAAGATGCTAAAATGACATTAAAACTGTAAACCATAAAGCATTACATGTCCTTTGACCCAGCAATACAATTACTAGGTCTATATCCAAAAAAGATTTTAAAAAAAACAAAAAGGGGAAGGATTTATATATACAAAAATATTTAAAGCAGTTCTTTTTGTAGGGACAAAGAATTATAAAGAGAGGGGAAGTGATATTACCCATCAACTGGGGAATAGCTGATTAAGTCATATTTATATATAAATATATATATGCATATATATGTATACACACACACACACACACACACACACACTCCAAATAGTTGCAAGAAATACTATTGTACTATAAGAAATGTTGAGCAGGAAAAGCTTGGAAAAACCCCAAAAGACTTATATGGACTGAAGCAGAGTGAAATGAAGAGAACCAGAAGAACATTATACACAGTGACAGGAATACTGTACAATGAATACTGTAAATAACTACCTATTCTCAGAAATACAGTGACCCAAAGCAATCCCAAAGAACTCATGATTAAAAAAAACAAATGTCATCTTTTTCCAGAGAAGGAACTGATGGAGTATGAGTCCAGACTAAAGTGAATCTTTTTTCATTTTCTTTCCTTTTTTGTTCTAGTTTCCTTCCACAAAAGGATTAATATGGGGAAATTTCTCATGTAAAATCTATATGAGACTGCTTACTATCTTGAGGAGTGCAGGGAGAGAGAGAGAGAATTGAGACTCAAAATTCCTTTTAAAATGTTGGAAAAAATTTACATGTAATTGGGGGGAAATTAAATTAAATTTTAAAACTAAAAAATAAACTATACGCCAATGTCTAGCAAACCTATAGCTTTACTAAAATTAATTGGTGCTTCTCATAAGAAAATTTTATGACAGATTTAGAAACAATCCATTTTTTTCTTTATTAACACTGCCTTTCACCTTCACCCCAGTGCTTCTCTATGGGGGTATTTTTGTCATAACTCAGTTGTGTCCAACACTTCATGGCCCAATTTGGGGTTTTCTTGTCAAAGATAATGGAATGGTTTGTCACTTCCTTCTTTAACTCTCTTTACAGATGAGAAAACAGAGGTAAACAGAGTAAAGTGACTTGCCCAGAGTCACATAGTAAAGGTCTGAGGCCAGATTTGAACTCAGGAAAATAACCCTTCCTGACTCTAGGCCTAGGATTCTATCCATTGTACCACCTACCTGCCCTCCATAATTATAAATGATTCTTCTCTCCCCTAAAGCTTAATAAACTCTGAGAGTTGCTGAGGATGAAAAAAAATGTACTACCCTTTGATGACATGTTTCTCATTTTAGCTAGGCTGGTCATCAGATAAAAGACACACAGTAAGTGTCATAGCTGTCAGTTTTGTAAATAGTTGCTTGCAAATGTGGAAGTAAGATAAATGTCCAGTTTGTAAATAGTTGCAAATAGCTTCTAAAATTCAAAATTCAGGTGACAAAAAAAATCTTTTGACCAATGAAACTTGATACAAATCAAACAATTAAATGTTTAAATCATGTAAGTACTTTCAATGATCCCATTCTACATATTTTTGTGATCATTTTTTTAAGCTCAATTCTTTTCTGGTTCCATATACTGGTAGCAGATGGCATATAACAGTGCTATATGTTATATAGCAGTGAATCATGGAACATCACAGTATCAAGAGAATCAAAATTTCCTCCAAGTAAAATGTGGAAAGACACATGATGGGAGTAAGTTGTTGTTGGCCATCTTTTGTTTTCAAAGAGGACCAATGACATCACAGGATAATGTCTTGACTTGTTCTTCAATCAGATTTAAGTGAGAGAGTTGCACAAAGTCATTAGCCTCACTCTCTCTTCCAAAATCATCAAAATCCAACGTCAAGACAAAAACCAGGACGACTGGCTATGACACTGGATGCAATGGATAACCTCGGCTTCTTCAAGTTGGCCCGAGCTCTTAGTTCTACACAGCATCTGCTTCAGCCACTTTCATGGCCACTGCAAAGAATTACTTTCATCCACCCATTCTCCCAGGAGAAATTTTCACATGCTTGAGGCAGACATCCCTTTAACTCAATGGGATGGAGTCCTCTTAGTTACACTCAACCTGGTTTAGCCCATCAAAGAAGATGGTTTATAGGAATATGGCTGCTGCATGTGCTCCAGTTTTTTGGAGTCACAGATGAGAGTTGAGAGGCAAGTAGGCATCAAAGGTGTGTGAGCCACCTATAATATGCTAACAATTATGACTTACATACAAAGAACATCATAAAAGACATCAGTGACATGTATGAGTAGAAAAGAAAAAGAACCAGCTTAATATTGAGAGCAAGAGATAACAAATGGGTAGCTTAAGTATTTAAATGGGGGGAAAAGCCCTAGAGAAATTCCTCCAGCACATTAGGTGAATACCCTATAGAAGTTTTATGGAATGACACAAACAGAAATAGGACAGAATGAGATATGGCTCTTTTGACACATAGTAAGCAATTTATGAAACAACTTAGGACTGGATCTATGAATGAATGATCATTACACTTCCAGCCTGGGTGAGATAAAGAGGCTGTCTCAAAAATGAACAAAATAGGTACAATAGATATGGTTAGAGAGGACAGTGTAGGTTCCAGAACGCCATGTGCAAGGATACTGAGTTAGAAACAAGGGAGTTCGTGTCTGCTAAAACATCATGGACGTTTATCGGCCTCGATCCAGATATAAACTATAGGTTTTTTCCAAAAAGAAAGAGGAAACACAGCATCTTACTTTAATTGAACCAGGCTCTACAAATGTCACTGCTGGCTTGTCCTCAAAGTCAAAAGCATGTACTGGATTCCGTCACTTCTAGAGGGAAGGAATAGCATCACCACCACCCCCAATGCAGTAAAGCTCTGCCTAGAGAAACAGCTTCATACTTTCCAACCTCTCAAAAATAATTATGGCATAGAAATGAAAAATATCACTTTTGTCCCTGCTCTAGGAAAATAGATCCACATGGCTAGAAGGGAATTTGGGCTGTCCTGGCGAAACTCAGCCACTGAGCAAACATAGCAAGATTTTCAACACTTGCCTGTCCAGTAAGTTCCAAACTGCCCACAAAGAAAAGACACACACACACACACACACACACACACACACACACACACACACACACACACGAGAACATTTTCTTGGCATTTAGGTTTTGAAAAGGACTTGCCAGTTTGCATTGATTTTTTTAAAAATTCTTTTCACCTCTTAAAGACAACCAGCTGGCTTAAAGACAAAGCAAGGGTCAAGAAACCAATATCCAGAATCACTGAAAAGACCAGCCTTGAAAAGTAACAGACAGACATATAGAAAGACTTCAGTAACTGAAACAGCAGAAAGAGCATCGATTCTACAGTCAGAGGATCAGTATCCATCTCCAACTTCTCATTTTTAGAGTCTATATGACTTGCCACTTGTATCCTCTATGGGCTTCATTTAACTCATAAAATGACAGGATTAGGATAGTTAACCTCTGAAGGCCTTTCTAGCTCTAGAGCTATTATTCTAAATGCAAACAGTTCTCATAAACACTGAATTTTTCAGAACAACATTGTGCAACCTAAAATTATTGCATTGTGTCTTCCTTTATTTAAGTGGCTGTAGGTGGTACATAGATAGAGCACTGGACCTGAATTCAAATCTAGTCTCAAACATTTACCAGCTGTGTGATCCCGAGTTAGTTCATTAGCCTCAGTTTCCTTAAGTGTAAAATGGGAATAATTGTTGAAAGAATCAAATGAGATAATATTTGTTAAAAGAACCTAGCATAATGCCTGGCTTAACAGGAGGAGCTTAATAAATGCTTATTACTATGTGACAAACATTCTCCATTTCACTCAACTCTTTTTTTAGAGACCACTAAATCTAAAGTTGTAAGAGTCAACCCAAACCCCTCTTTTAATAGATAAGGAAATAGAGACTCAAGCTCCAAGAGAAAAAGATAACCCCCAACTACAAAAAACCAGCCCAACTTCTCCCACAGATGACTGACATTTAAATGGTGCTGTAAAGTTTACAAAGCACTTTGAATACATTATTAGCCTTCATTGTTCTCTTGAGTTCTAGTCCTGCATTTCTAATTTCCTGTTGGATATCTCCACCTGGTTGTCTCCTTGTTGTAGTTGCTATTCAGTCCTTCAGTCCTGTCTGACTCTTTGTGGCTTCATGGACCATCTCTATACATAGGATTTTCTTGGCAAGGTACTAGAGTGGTTTGCCCTTTCCTTCTCCAGTGGATCCTCTTGTTGACAATCAAGGATTAAGTGACTTGCCCAAGGTCACAAAGCTAGGAAGTATCTGAGGCTGAATTTGAACTCAGATCTTCCTAACTCCAGGCCCAGCACGCCAGCACTCTATCTACTTAGACACCTATCTGCCTCTTGAATATCTCCTAGGTGCCTCAGGCTAAATACAGATTACAACAGAGGTCATTATCATTCTCACCAAACCCCACCCCACCCCCCCTATTTCCTGTGAGAGAGTAATATCATCCTTCTATTTACCCAGGTACACAATCCAGGAGCTTCCTCTCACTCACCACTCCTCCATCCCAAATCCAATCCCCATAGCCAAATCTTGTTGATTCCATCTGGACAACATAGCTCATCTCTAGTATCTCCTTTCTCCACTCACATCACAACCACGTTAATACAGAATCTCCTCATGTCTCTCCTGAATGATTATAATAGCCTCATGACTAGTCTCCATATGTGGTAGGAGTAGCATCTTTTATGCAGGTTGGGATGGTTTCTCTTTAAAGAAAAGAAGTTATTCTCTGAATTTGATTGGTCTGGGAGACTAAAATTTGAAGCCATTGCCATGGCTTCCCAGTCACATGAAATAGTAAAAAAAAAAAATCTAACCAAGGAAGAGTCAGCACTGTTCAGGCTTCACAGTATTCTCCCTGCCAAGGAGGTCAGCACATCTTTCTGACTGAGTGTTGCTCTTGTGATAGGAGGTGGAAGGAGGCACAGAGAAGTCCTTACTATGTGAATCAATTTTGTAGCTTTATTGACATTTTCTATGCTCAAACTTCTCTTTTTTAATCTTTTATGGCTCATGTGTGGTTCATTACAATACAAGCTCACACTTGAACCACTGGACTAGTCTGGGTGGACTAGTCAGAACCCTGACCTCTCTCCTTCTCTGAGCTGTCAAAGTGCTGTTCTTAAAGCACAGGTCTGATCATATCACTCCCTTGCTCAAGAAGCTTCAGTGACTCCACATTAGTTTTAGGATAAAATGCAAACTGATTGATTGAGCTTTTAAAAACGCTCTACAATTTAACTTAATTTCTTATTCCTTCTTTTTTACAAAGGCTAGTTCAGGGCAGCCAGGTCACTCAGTGGATAGAGAGACAGGAGGTTCTGGATTCAAATCTAATCTTAGACACTGCCTAACTCTGTAGCCCTCAGCAAGTCACTTAACCTCAGTTAAGTTTGCCTAGCACTTACCACTCTTCTGCTTTAGAACTTAGTATCAATTCTAAGAAGGTAAGGGTATAACAAAGAAAAAAAGGGTCTTAACAAAGAAAAAAGAAAACTTAAAAAGAAAAAAAAAGGTCTTATCAAAGAAAAAAGAAAAAAACAAGGGCTAGTTCCCTGGGTAGAAAAAAGAGAAGGAATATTGGAAATAAAGATGATATATGAACAAAAAATATAAACAAAATGTTTGAAAAATAAAATTAGAGACTATGCTGAATTGAAAACTCAGAGCCCATGGAAAAATTAAGACTGACATTTTCCAAAAGCATGCTGAGTATTGCTCATTGGCAGTATTGAGCTCTCTGGAAATTGTGATTCCCACACAACCCCCAATCCATGTTAAATGACATAATATTATTTTGCTAACTCATGGACCTTCTTTCTACCACATAGCTTTTCTCTACTCGCAACTATAATCCAAAGAAGCATCTTCTAAGGTGAAGGGACCAGCCATCCTTATCAATTGCCCTCCACAGAACAAGCAAGCCAGCCTAACTGAAGCAGCAAGGCACCCTGCGGGAGAGACAGAGGGAGCATGTGCCATGCAAGTCAAACCACTACCATCACCACCTTGATGACCATCTCCCCTCAGACCAAAATGGCGACATCCCAAGAACTTGAACCCAAGGGCCTTAGGAATAGTAGTGCTTCCAAACCCAGCACCTGTAGCCACCCCAATGAAAACATCCCCAACAGAAATGCAGTCTGTCAACTACTCCAACTACTTACTACTAGTGCTACAACAACTGAAGACTTAGAAAAGATTCTTGTGACCAAAACCCTCAGCACCATCGAATCGTTCAACATCAGAAACTGATATGATTTTATCATCAGAAATAGCATTAACAAAAAGCATTACCCCTAAGTTCCATGAGACTTTTTCGCTCTGGCTTGCAGCTGAAATTATTCATATGTGTTATCTCCTCCATTAGAATGTAAGCTCCTTGAAAGCAGGAATTGTCTTACTTCTCTATTTGTATCTCCTGCACTTAGCCTGGTTCTTTGTACATAGTAAGCACTTAAGATGCTTCATTCATTTGTTCATCATTATCTAACATCCTAAGTATTTCAGTAATGCCTGTGGGGACTCCTTTGGAGTTACTAAGACTTTATCGCCCTCCTTTTTAATTATGTATGATTTTAATTAAGATGTCTATAATATTACACTTTAAAGTATATCTTAGTATTTTTTGAATTTCAGAACTGGAATGTATCTGTGAGATCATTGAATCTAACCACCCTATTCATAGTATCAAGAGATCTAAATTTAGACTTGGAAGAGACTTCAGAGAGTTCATTTTGTAGATAAGGAAACTGAGGCCTATGAAGTTTAAGTGGCTTGCTCAAGGTTATCTCACTTCATTTCACAAATGAGACAGAGAAGTTACAAATGACTTTAACCAAGGACCCAAAGCAAATTAGTGGCTTCGTCAGTACTTGTACCTAGTACTTTTAATTCATACAGCACTCTTTCCACAAACCCTGCATTGGTACACTACCATCCTATATGTGATGGGAGTCTAGCTTGAAAAATCATTAAATTTGAAGATCAAGATCATATGAATGAAGGACATCTATTTTCACAACTATGTTTAAAATACTGCATGCCAGTTTATACTTGAAAAGGTAAATGACTATTCCATTCATTGATAATTATCCTTCAATTAATAATGTATTTTATATAATGATGGACTATATTCTTGCTATAGTGCTTCATTAGTGTGAGTTCTAGACTTGTCAAGAGCAAATTCTGACAGATCCTTCCAAGACAGGAAGGTTCCTTATAGGATCTAAATTTGGAGCTAGTTATCGCATACTTGGCTACTTGGAGATGATTCTCTCTTTCTTTTAGCCACGGCAGTTCAAAGGAGTATCCACAATGAGGCAACCAAAAATGTTGAAAGTTTTAAACAATGTAAAATGGCTTTGAGTGGGGGGGGGCCTAGTCAGACTGCAATTTATCTACAAAAGATAGGGGTGTTTTGGTGCTCTGAAAATTCAAGGGGAGTTAATAGCATGTTATAGAAACAAAGAAAATGTATGTTGGGTTAGGAAGCATTTAGAATGTCATAACACTGTGCATACCCTTTGATCTGGTAATGCACTACAGGTCTGAATCCCAAAAAGATAATAAAAAAGGGGGAAAGGACCTACTTGTACAAAAATATTTATAGAAGATCTTTTTGTGGCAGCAAAGAATTGGAAATTATGGGGATGTCCATCAATTGGAGAATGCCTGAACAAACTGTGGTACATGTTGGTGATGGAATACTATTGTGTTTTAAGAAATGATAAGCAAGAGATTTCAGAAAAACTTGGAAAGATCTGCAGGAACTGATGCAGAGTCAAATAAGCAGAACTGGAAGAACATTGAACATAATAACAGTAATATTGGACATTGATTATCTGTGAAAACTTGGCTACTCTCAGCAATGCAATAATCTGGGACAATCTTGAAGGACTTATGAGGGGAAAGCTATCCACCTCCAGAAAAAGAATTACTGGAGTCATCTTTCACATCAGTATATCTTGAGTTTTATTTTGGGGTTTTGGTTATATATGAATATGCTCTTACAATAATGACCAATATGGAAGTGTGTTTTGCATAATGATAAAAAATGAAAAAAAAAGTCATAGCACCCAGATATAAGACAGTAGGAATGCTGCTTCTCTGCTCTGATCAGGCCACATTTGGAATAGTCTGTTCAGTTCTTGAATGATATATTTTAGGAAAGACTTTCATAAACTGGAGGTTATCTAGAGAACAACCATGATAGTGAAAAATTGATAGCATGTGTCAGTTGTAAAGGAACTAGAGAGGTTTTGTCAAGAATTCCTTGGGAGAAATGATAGCTATTTTCTGGTATTCAAGGGAATGTTAGGTGAAAAAGGGATTAGACTTATTTGGCTTGACCTCAGTGGGCAGGAGCAGTGATTAGAAATCACAAAAAGACATATTTAGGCTTGATGTTCAGAAAAAGTTCTAATAATTAGAGCTACCAAAAGCAGAGCTCCAGAGTTAGTGGGCTGCTTGTCACAAACAAAAGCTATTGACTACTCAACAGGTATGGTAGAAAAGGAATTGTTTTTCAGGAATGTGGTCATATGATAAGACCTCTAAGTTCTCTTCCAATTCTGAAATTCAGAAATAAGTTCGCCCATGATGTTTATGTCTAACACGCTGGGGTGAAGACACAATGCACAAAACTAATTTGACAGGGTGACTAGTCTTGACTTTTGTATCTAAAGGGACAGTGTTTTGCATCAAATTAAAGTAGTAATTGGCGTGGTACCCACAAATAATTAGGGAAAAGGCTGAGAATAGAATCTAAGAAAGATACTCACAAGAAAGTTCCTTTATTGGTTTCTTTCTGTCATTGTGGAAGTGAACTCGAGAGTGAATCCATCCTTCAGGGCAACTTCCTGTGAGAAAGGGCTGCGTTCCTCAATTTAACCAGCAGCACTCCTACCCTCTGATCACCTACCCTTTGCCCATACTTAGCAAAGGGCATTTCCAAGAGTTGCAGCTTATACTCTCCCATTTCCCAAACCAGCTGACTTTGTCTTCCCATAGAAACCCTAATCACATTGGCATTTCTTTGACTGTTAAATTGCTTCGCCAGCTCACATGTAATTTGCTACCCACTAATATGGCACAATCACTTTCTGAGTTTCTCCAGACCTACTGAATATCAAGCCTCTGGTTACTGTTCCCTCCTTCTGTCAGAAAGTTGAACCTCTTATTTTTCCAGACCTTAGTTCCAAATGTCTCCAACAAAGGCCCTCTCCAGCGCCTCTTGTGGCATGGAGAGAACCCTTGGGGTTTGGAAGGCTGTGCCAATGGAACAAAAGCTACAGTAAGTCCTACCGCCCTAAATGGTCTTAAGTATGGGGCAGGTCTTCAGGGGCAATGTGGCTTCTTAGTTGATCCACTATTGTTCCACTGCTGCCATCTATAGGTTTTCAACTATAATGTGGCTTCTTCAATGAATAGCTACTGCTCTCTGTTGCCACCTATTGTTCTTCAAATGGGATTGAAGTTCTCCTACCCACTCCCCTACTCTAATCTTATTCTCCCTCTCTCCTCCTTATAGTGGATGGGTTCTGCCAGGGGTTGCGTTTTATATGCCTGGGGTATAGGTTCAGTTGTTCAGAAATGCAAGCTTCAATAAGCTTCACCCAATCTCCTAACTAGAAACTCTCTTGGACACTTTTAAATTTGCCTTAGAACTCTTCCTTTCTAGGCATCACTTAGGGTGCCTCAGTCTAACTAATCTGAGTCATTGCCCTAAATTCCTTTTAACTCCTAGGTATCCTTCAAATTATCCCAAGGACTCCACCTAGAAAAATCTTCAAAGGAGGTGGGAGGAGCTGGGGTGAGGCACTTCCTTTCAACACCTCAATAATGTCCTTTATTCCATGTAAGTCTCTTTAGGAGTAAAGTCAAAAAAGGTCAGGTATAAAGAAGATGATCTTTCCTCTACTTCCCTATGTTGTTCATACACCTTAGATTATAAAGCATATTATTATATTTGCACTATCTATTTTAACTCCCAGGATTTTTGTGAGACAAGTGCTTTGTAAAGTGAACAAATGAATGGAAAAAAAAAAACATTTATCACATGCTTATAGGTGTTAGATTCTGTGCTAAGTGTACAAAACAAGAAAGCAAAACAGTCCTTGCCCTTCAGGAATTCACTATAAGGGCTCAAACTAGGTCTGAGAAATTTTTTTGATTTTGAAAATTCAATTTCAATTTTCAAATTCAGCAATTCAATTTCAATATAATTGGCTTCCTTTCTAATCCCATGTATTTTACTTTATGCACTTACTTAATAACATTATTTTCCATAAACTTCACCAGATTGTCAAAGGGACCCATGAGCCAAAAAATAAAAGGTTAAGAATCCCTGTAATAAGGGAAAACAGCATATAAAATAGAAAGATAACCAAGAAGTGGTATTTTTAACAGAGATGTCAGAGGAAATAGTGATTGGAGTCAAATGGTAGACATGTCCATTTTAGCTAGGATAGTGTTGATTGGATGAATACCATTAGAGCTAGAATTGACAAGGGGGAGAGGGAGCAGGGAGAAGAAGATGTGCCCTCAGCAGCATTAAAGCACTATACAAAATAAGAATTAATAATATTAACAGTAACAGAGAGTTTCCCTCAGAATAAGTGGATGTCAATGGCACATTATGCCAAACCAATGCCAGGAGCCTGGCAAATAAATCAGCAATCAGAAACGGGTGAGAGAGTGCCAAGGATGGAAGCAGGATCAAAATCAGAAACATACAACAAGGTCTAAAGGAGGTGTTACAGAGACATAAAATCTGGATTTTAGACTACAAACTTTGAGTGCCAATAATATGCAAATGAAAGCCTTGGTGCCTCCCAAACATAGGTTGCATACTAATGAGTGAATTCTTGCTGACAAGAACAGATGGCTTTGGCTTGGCATAAAGAAAAGAATTTCTGTGATTCTTAAAAGAATAATTATTTTGTTTTCTTCTGAAAGGAAAAACAACACAGATGGAGAAGTGGATGCATATATCTTGCATATACACAATTATTTACATGTTCTTTCCCCCATTGGAATGCAAGGTTAGGGATCATTTGGGCTTTCTTTGTATCAATACTCCTAGCACATTGCCTAGTACATAGTAAGCACTTATTAAATCCTTCTTGACCACTTAGAAACAGTATCCTAATTATGTGAGGGAAATCTCTTGTAGTAGAAGAAAGAGTTTAACCAGTCAAGTTTGTCCGAAGAGGTCAATGGCAACATTTTTGCTTCCTCTCTTCTCCATCCTTTCTCACTACCTGAGAAGACCGACATTAATTCCAAAGTTGTCCTGTTATTTTCATTTTTACAGAAGAAAACAAAGCTTCTCCACCCCTACTTCCTTTTTTCAAGATATTCATGTAAGCTGAGCCCCAGAACCCATTGGTATAGGACTCTTTCCTCATTGGAGGAAATCAGTGCCCTGGTGCCTGAGTGAGAAACCATATAAAGTAATAGAGAAGGGAAATCTAGTCTCTTCAACTGCTTGCTTCTACCTTTGAGAAATAAAGATGCATGATGCCTCCCTCTCTTCAAATCAATGAAGAGAAAAAAGGATTTTTGGAAGAAGTTAGCACTAGAGAAGCTGGTAATACATGAGACTGTCTCTTGATTAAGTAGAGTTACCCTCATTCCCAATGGAAGAGTACTTTCAAAATACATTGCCTGGAATATACTCATATATGTATACTTTGATTTCTGTTTTACTATCAACTTGGATAAATGGGTATATTTGCTACATGTGTGTTTGCTGTGGAAATGGCATTTGGTGAGAAGTGTGGTCAAGCCTTGGATATACAATTTGGCCCTTCTCTTCCCCATTAATAAATAGTAATCAGGATTTTGATACTAACAGCAATACAATGAGCCAGGACAGTTCTGAAGGACTTATGAAAAAAGAATGCTATCCATCTCCAGAGAAGGAACTATTGGAGTAGGAAGGTAGATAAAAATATTTGGTTTGTCACTTGTTTATGTGGGTATATGTTTTGGGATTTTGGTTTTATACAATTATTCACTCAATAATATGGAAATAAGTTTTGCATGATAATATATGTATAACCCAGATTGAATTGTTTGTAAACTCTGGGAGAGGGGAGGGAAGAAAGGAAGGAGACAATATGAATCATATAACTTTGGAAAACTCATGTGGAAATTTGTAATTAAAATAAAATAAAGATAGAAATGTATAAATAAATAAATAGCAATCAGAAGTTTAGTTTGAACCTAAAAATTACAGCTTTTTGGCTAATAATAGTTAAGGGAGCAGGCAGATATAGTTCTTGCCCAGTACCCTCTCTCTCTGAGGAAAGCAGAGGCTTTCTAGCCTTAACTTTCCATTTCCCCTGGCAGGAATTAAAGTTTCTGCTGGAGAAGGGGAAGGAAAAGGAGGTGCTAGAGAGGTATCTCTTCTGACCTCCCTGAAAAGCCGCAAATGGTACCCCTTGCTACATTAAGAAAGTACTTTAAAATCATCCTAGTAATGCATGTATAACCCAGTGGAATTGTTTGTCAACACTGAAGGGGGGAAGAAAGAGGGGAGGGAGACAACATGAATCATATGACTTTGGCAGACTTATGTGTAAATTTGCTATTGGAATGAAATAAAGACAAAATTTAAAAACAAATAGAAAATAAATATAATTATCCTAGCCTGGAGCCTTTGTACTAATCTAAAAAAGAAACCCCAGTCAATGTTTCCCTATCGGTTCTAAAAAAAAATCTTGCCCTTCTATGTTTGGTGAAATCAATTATGCCTTTTGAAATAATTATGTTGGTGATATAAGGGGGGTTAGAAGCCCTTGATTTATCCATAGTAACCACTTTCCCAGATCCTGGAGTGGATTAGGATAATGATCTGCCCAAAAGAAGAAAGAAATTTTTCATCCTTTCTGAATGTGGGACCAAATGAGTTCTCTTCACTCTTCTCTTTCTACCACAAGCTCTTGAGTGAAAATTAGACACAAAATGTTACTGGTATAGATTACTATATTTTATAAGCTTCCCAAAGCAGAAGGAGTTGCATCTGGGATTTTCCCCCTCTTAGAAGAAAAGCAAACTGACAACCACCACTGTTCTCTCAGAGTTGATGGACACATCTAAATAACATTGACTTCTTCCTTGTTTTCCATGCATGTGCAAAGAAATCTTTCTACAGAGGTAGATTTGAGTGTGTTAACTAGAAAACAGAGCCTACCTGTTAAGAGAAGTGGACTGATGGAACTCTATGCTCCAAGGAAGGGATCAGAGTAAGAAAAGTGTTCCTCCTCCCTTTCTGAAGTAGCTAAATAGGTGAATCTTTTTCATTCCACTCCCTCCAACCCTCATGTATCTGGCTACAGAGAAGTCAAAGAAGGTAAAGACGATGGGCTAAACTTGTCTCGTTAGAGCTTTTGGGATATATGAGAGTTAAACTTGACTATATACTCTAAGATTCTTGTATAAACTTGACTATATACTCTTGTAACACCTATACCTACCCTTCTTCCACACTTGCTTTCATTTATCTGTATGTAATCCAGAGAATGTAGAAAGGTAGAGGGATTTCAAAAATGACTTTCAAGTCAATTGAAAAAGTATTTAACAAATGCCTATATTTTACAGGCATTGTGATAACCACAAAGGGCACAAGGAAAAAGAAGGAACAATCCCTTCTCTCATGGAGCACACATTCTAATGGAAAAGACAACATGTACAAATAAACATATACCAAATACATACAGAAGAGATGGAAAATAACCTTAGAAGGGAAGTCTATGTATAAGGACTTATACTAGAAATCAGGGATGTAAAGAGAAAAAGGAAATACTCCATGTCCTCAAGCAGCATATAAGAACCCTTGAAGTGCTGAAATATATTTCAAATGACCTAGAACAGTGGTTCTCAAAGGGCGTGCAGCCAATTTCCATTTGGTATGCCTCAAATTACATGTATAAGAATGAATCTGGGCTGGTAAAGTAGATAGATAGCCAGGTCTGGAGTTATGAGGACCCAAGTTCAAATTTGACCTCAGATAGTTCAAATTTGACCCTAGGCAAATTAAGTCTCTTAATCCCAAGTCCCTAGCCCTTACAGCTCTTCTGTTTTAGAATCAATACTTATTATGACTTCTAAGACTGAAAATAAGGGGTTTTTTTTAAGCTTTTATCACTGTGCCTGTCCAGTATCCAATTGGCTTCAACTTAAACTTTAATTGATATCTAATTCTGTGCCTTTAATTCAGGTTTCTTTTTCTGTATTCTGGTTTCCATCATCAGAAAATGATCAAAGTCCACCACTACTGTCATTGCTGTTGTCTTTAAACAAATTGAAAAACAGAAACCTGTAAATGGACATGCTGATTTCCAATGATATTGTTAAGACCACAGTATTAGCATGCAGGTCCCCTAAAGGGAAACATCGACACATTTGTTTTATCTCATTTGTTAAATCCAATGGCACTATCTCATCCTCCTTGCACTAAGACCTCTGCAGTGATTGACACTGTTAACCAGCCTTCTCCTAGACCCTCTTTCAGCCCTGGCTTTCCATGACACATCTCTCCTGGCTCTCCACCTACTTGTATGTCCTCTTCCTTTTTCAAATCCCTTTGCTCGATCATGATCTATATCCTACCCCTTATCATGTGTATAACCAGTGGTATACTGATAAATGTTTAGAATCTGACTTTCCATCCCCCCCAAAAAATGTACACCTGACACACACATAATTTTAATTAATATTACTAATATTTTCTTCATCGTTTTCTTAAGTCTAGGCAACTAATAAAATCATTAACTCAGTAAGAGACAGTAAGTATAGTGTTTACTGATTTCCAAGGGATAATTTAACAATTGGATCTTATTCATCCTTTGAGGCAGCTCCAGCACAAGACTGGACCTAGGTAGCTAGATAGTACAGTGGATAGAGTGCCAGACCTAAAGTCGAGAGAACCTGGGTCCAAATCTGGCCTCACACATGTCTTAGCTGTGACAAGTCACATAACCCCAAATTGTCTAGCCCTTTCTGCTCTTCTGCCTTGGTACTGATACGTAGAATCAATTCTAGGACAGAAAATAAGGGTTAGGAAAAAAATGACTGAACCTAGGGCTTTCCCCTGGGTCTCTTCTCTCTATGTTCTCTCTTTTCATGAAAACATCATCTCTTGTAGATTTTTTTTTATTTTTGTTTATTAAACCCTTAACTTCTGCGTATTGGCTCCTAGATGGAAGAGTGGTAAGGGTGGGTATTGGGGGTCGAGTGACTTGCCCAGGGTCACATAGCTGGGAAGTGTCTGAGGTCATATTTGAACCTAGGACCTGCCATCTCTAGGCCTGACTCTCAATCCACTGAGCTACCAAGCTGCCCCTCTCATAGATTTATTGGCCATCTCTGTGCAGATGACTCCCAGATCTATTTCTCCAGTTCCATCTCATTTCTGAATGTCATATCACCAACTACTTGTTGGTCCTATCCACGTGGATGATGCATAGATATCTCCAACTCAATGTATCCAAAATAAAAACTGATATTTTTCTCTCCACCCTGCATTAGGAGAAATCCCCACTTGGGCAATTGTATGGAGAATGGATTAGAGTGGAGAAAGGTGCAAACAAAAAGGAAGATAATTGCAATAAGTCAGAGCAAATGATAGGTAAGGGTGGTTTCCTCATCTTAGAGCTCCCTACATTGGCACATTCACAGATTAGGACAAAAACCAAAAATAATTAGTACTTATTTGTGTATATGTTGTTTCCCTCAAGTAGAATGCAAGGTCCTTTGGAAGCATATATTCTTTCTTTTTGACATTTTCCCCCAGCACCCAATAGTGCCTAGCACAGAGGAAGCATAATAAATGCTTGCAGAACTGAATGGAATTAATCAAGTCACTGCAAAATTCATGTTCACTAAATAGTTTCTTTATGCTACACCTGACAACACCTTTAGCAATCATTTAGTGGGCCTGCCTTCTCAATAAGTCTATCCCCAAACTGCTGAAAGCATTCAATTATTCAACGAGGCACTAGGTTTTGTGATGTCAAGCAATGAAGTGCTAATGAGGACCATGTGTGAGTGATAATGGGGTCCATGTGATTGATTGGCCTGCAAAATGGAGATGAAATACAATATGGAGATCTTGATGTTCTTCCATAACAGGTGGCTCAAAGTAGCCAGGTTATGTATACTTGGTCATCCCTGAGGTCTTTGAAAGATTCAACATACTGAGCAGAACAATCGAGTTTTGAGATGATGGAAATCTAATGTCATTTAGTCAGTCCCTGAAGCCAAAGAAGTTAAGTGAATTGTCCAAGATCACACAGGGAATATTGGCACAGGGTTCACACTCAGGTCCTCTGACTCTAAATATTGTCTTCTTTCTATTGTGCAAGCATACGACTGACCTAATTCAACAACTTTTGAATTTTAAAAATCTTTTCAAGAGCTTTTCACTTATTCACTCTGAAAATAATAGTTCCATTACACTCCCCTAAGAAATTATATAACCTATATTAACTCTTTGAAAATTTCAAATTCATTTGAAAAATAAATACACCAAATTGTCGCAAGAGGATATATTAATTTTCCAAATGATTTCATTTTTTCATTATGAATTGCATTATTTTAATAGAGAAAGTGGGGAGAGAGAGAGAGAGAGAGAGAGAGAGAGAGAGAGAGAGAGAGAGAGAGAGAGAGAGAGAGAGAGAGAGAGAGATGGACTTTTTGGTATGGAAGCCCTGTGTTCAAATCCTGTCTTGGACACTCACCAGCTCTGTGAACATGGACAAATCACAGGAAAATCATTCTTTGCACCCCAGCTTCCTCATCTGTGTGATGAAATAGTAGGACTATATGGGCTCTAACATCTTTTTCAAGTTTAAATCTGTAATCTATGATAATCAAGACTATTTGCAACATGTATGTACAATTTTGCTTTACCAACAGCTTTTCAGGAATGCCTTTGCAAAACATATCTGTAAAGAAAATAAACTCATAAACTCAAAAAGCCTAAAAGTAAAAAAAATGTTAAATAATGTTCATGTGTTTGAGAGAAAAAGAATTTGGGCTAGTATATTAGAATTATATATTGAGTGGATTGAAGTACTTCTCATAGATCTAAATTCTAGCCCCCTTTGGTGTAGCCTATCTGTTGGCCCCTTGTTAAAGGGTATACATGACACCTTAAATTGATATAGCTCCTTATTTGTGCCTGTAACTAGAGAATTACATTAAAGGGGATTGTCCAGTGAGCATCATGAAAGACAGACACTTGTGGAGGGATCATTCCCCTAAGTAGGTCCTAAGAAGATCTATAAAAAGTCTACATTCTCTTTTGAGCATGTGGCTTTGTGACTTGGCCACCTCTTCCTTGGACTTCCAGCAAGAGAAGAAAAAGATGTCTCTCCATCCTCATTCCCCAGCAGAAATGACAGCTACTAGCAGATGGCATAAAGAACCTGTGCTTGCCTGAGCCTGACTCCCTATCTGACTTCTTTCACTTTAGAGTCCTTCCTTAAGCACAAGTAGACAACCAACAATACTGAGAAATCAATGTTTCAGCTTTAACACTTCTCTCGTGGGTTTGAAGGCTCCTAGTTTACACCCTCCTTTATTCCAGTCAGATCAATTTCTCCTATTCTCCATAAGAGTGGAGATGTTCAGCCTTTTTGGTTTTAACATCTTGTGGATGTATATACCTGAATGTAAACACCTGGTTAAAACTTTTACAAACAATTATTACTTCTTAATAATTTGACAACCCCATTCAACTCTCTTTTTCTCAACAATTCCATACCCACACTCATCTTCCCTCATCCTTGTACCAACCTACTGTAATATCTATATCTATCTATAATTTTGTGCAACTCTGTCTCACTTAAATCCAATTCACATGCAAGTCAAAATATTACCCATCATTCACTATTTTACCCCAGTATCATGTATCATTGGTCCTCTTCAGAAATGAAGGATGAATAACACTCAAGTATTTGAAGGATTATCATGAAGGAGAAAACACTGGGTTGTTGTTGTTGATGTTTTCTCAATTTGGTCCTAGAGAACAGAATCAAGAGGAATGGATAGAAGTTACAAAAAGGATAACATAAGCTTGATGTAAGGGAAAACTCCCCAACAATTAAATAGGGCCACCCAAAGTTAAAATGGACTACCTCAGGGAAGTCTTCAAGTAAAGACTAGGCCACCGCTTGTCAGGTACGTTGTAACGATGATTCCTTTCATGTTTAGGTTTGATAAGATAGCTGCTGAGGTGTCTTTTCATTCAAAGTTTCTGTGATGTTTTAAAGATCAAAGATTTAATACTGAAGATGAAGTAGCTGTCAGTGATTTTTTTTTTCCCATTGATCCTGTTTTTGCTAAAAATTCAAGAATGGCAAAAGTAGTTCTGATCCCTCTTTCATACTTTTTTTGTATCAAATGAAAGATATAAAATGCCAGGTTACAACTGAAACAAGCAATATTTTTCTTTTGCATTTAAAAAAAATGTTCTGCATCAGATTTATGTTTTTTTCAGTTGTGTTCTGTTAAAAATTATTGTAGTAAATAAACACAAATACAAAGTAAAATAAAAATATATTTTGTAAAACAATTACATTTTAAATCAGAATTGTTTGTATTCTTAGTTTGTAATTCATCCCCATTTCCCCTTTAGTTTTTCTACTCTTAAATTTATAGGAAATCATCAGAGTAGACATATAATTGAAGAAAAATCTAGGTGCCAATTTTAACAGTATTTGTAATACTGTAAAATAACATTCAAATTGTACCCCTTTTTTGATGTTGTAGCAAAAAAGAATTAAAGGAAGAAAGAAAGAGAGAGAGAAAGAAAGAAAGAAAGAGAGAGAGAGAGAGAGATGGAGGGAGGGAGGGAGGGA
>NC_058133.1:328341361-328349736 GCF_016433145.1 Gracilinanus agilis
CTTTTCTCCCTCCCTCTCTCTCTTCCTTCCTCTCTCTCTCTCTCTCTCTCTCTCTCTCTCTCTCTCTCTCTCTCTCTCTCTCTCTCTCTCTCTCTCTCTTTCTAGATTCTTCCTATAATTCTCACTAATAGTATCTAGCCATCTACATCCTAAAGGTAACTTTCATCTCCTCTCATTTTCCTAAGTCTTCTGTAATCTAGATTCCAATCTCATCACTCAATTAAAATTGCCCTCTCTGAAGTTCACAGTGATATCTAGATATCCAATGACCTTTTCTCTCAGTCTTTATCCTTTTTGATCTCCCTGAAACATTTGCATTCAATACTCTGGACCATCTTCTACTACTGATACTCTCTTTTTGGGTTTTCATGTTAATACTCTTTCCTGGTTCTCCTCTTCCTCCTCTCCTCTAATGAACTGTAATTATGTCTCTAAGCCCTAGTTCTAGTCCTTCTTATCTTTTCTCTCAAAACTCTAACTTGGAGATCTCATCAGTGTTATCACCTCTATGCAGATAAATCCAAGTCTATTTATCCAGCCCTATCCAGTCCTCCTGGAATTCAGCCCTACATCACAAACTTCTGATTAGACATTTCAGACTAGATATCCCACAACCATTTCAAACTCTGCATGTTTAAAATAGAACTCAGTCTTTGTGACACTACCACCACCACCAAGTCCACTCCTCCTCCAAACTTCCCCGTTACTATTGAGTCCACCATCTTTCCAGTCACTTAGGTTTACAGTTCAGTGTCACCTTCATCTCCTCATTCTCTCTCACCCAATATATCCATTCCTTTGCCAAATGTCATCTTTTTTGTGTGCACAACATCACATACATCACTTTTTTTCCACTCACGCAAATGCTGCTCTAATTCAGGTCCTTACAACCTCTTATCTAAGCAACTGCAATAATATTCTATTTGACCTCCCTACCTAAAGTCTCCAATCCAATCCAGCTTCCACATAACTGCCAGAGCGACTTTCATAAAACATAGATCTGTCATCCACTCCCCCAATTGATAAATTATAGTAGTTCTCTTTTACCTCTAGGGCATCTAAGGCTCTTCAAGATCTGGACCTTTCCAGTCTTCAGTATTACTATCTTCCACTGGCTTTTTGACCCAGTTGTACTGGCCTTATTATTCCTCACACCTGACACCTCCATTTCCCATCTCTGGAGCTTTATCTGGCTGTCTCTATGCCTATAATATACTCCCTCTTCCATTTTGCCTCTTGGAATCTCTAATTTCTTTCAACACTTATCTTAAGTGCCAACTTTTATAAGTCCTTTTCAGTCTCTCTAGCTTCTGGTTCCTCCCTCCCAAACAACCTTGTAATCACTTTGTATGTATTCTGTGAATCGTTTTATATCTGTAAATGAAAATAAACCATATTTGTTGAATTCAAGGAAACAGGGTGCTGAATCTTTTTCCTCTCCACTTAAAGACTCTTTTTTAGCTTTGAAACTACAGCCAAGGAACAAGTGCAGTCCTAGAAGCGACTGACCACTTAAAAGAAAGATATGACTCTCTTACCTTATATTCTTTGGCTCTTATATTCTTTGGCTCATTCCAGCCCTGATGAACCAAAGAAAATTACTTAAAGCTTAGGTTTTGGCTCATGTCCAAGACTCCCCAAAAGCAGGGTTTAGGAAGATACTTATTGTAGAGGCAGCTAGGTGGCACAGTGGATAGAGCACTGAGTCTGGAGTGGGGAAGATCTGAATTTAAATCCTTCCTCTCCTTACCAGTTGCATGATAATGGACAAGTCAATTATCCACTCAACCTCAGTTTCTTTATCTGCATAATGGGGATAATAATCATATTCAACTCACAAGGTTGATATAAGAATCAAATAATAAATATATATAATATAAAATGCTAGCTATTATTGTTTACCATTCATTTTCTTTTTTTAAAAAAATCTTACCTTCCACCTTAGAATTATTATGTAATGGTTCTAAGGCAGAAGAGTGGTAAGGGCTAGGCAGTGGGGATTAAGTGACTTGCACAGGGTCATATAGCTTAGGAAGTATCTGATGCCAGATTTCAACCCAGGACCTCTGGTCTCCAGGTCTGACTCTCTATCCACAGAGCCATAAGTGGTTTGCCCCTTCATAATTCATTTTCAAAGAGTATCAATGACATCATGGAGTTTTCTTGACTTGCTCATGAAATGGATTTAAGCAAGACAGAGAGTTGCATCAGTCCCACTCTCTCTTCCAGAGTCATCAAAGTCTGGTGTCAGGACAAAAGTGAGGATGGCTGGTGATGGTCTAGGATCAGCAGATGACAGCATCTTTAATGTCTGACCAAGCTCTAAGCACTCCACAGAAGTGCACTTCAGCCACCTTCATGGCCATTGGAATAAATTGTTCTCGTCTGCCCATTCCACAAGGGAAGTCTTCATATACTTGGAGGAAACATCCCCTTAACTCACCAATGGGTTGAAAGCCTGTCAGTTACCCTCAACCTGGTTTAGCCCATTCGCAAATGGTTTTACCCACATCTTGGAGCCACAGATGAGAGTTTGGTGAAAGATAGATACCAGAAGTGGATGAGAAGCCTGAAAGGGCTCAAAAAGCTCTCACACCAAAGGTGGGAATCCCTGCTAAACACCTCGTATACCCCACATCCATGTAGATAGCATAGAGATAGATAGCAATCTTATATCCTCGTAGGAAGTATTAGATGAGATTTACAAAGTCGATTTTTCTGATTCCAAGCCTGGAATTCTCTCCACTAGAGAAGGGTAGACCAATGGGTAGAAGTTACAAGAGGGTAGATTTCATTTCAGTATTAAGAGCTTCCTAATAGAACCATCTGAAGTTGGAATGGAGTCTATCATGATCTTCCTAGAGTTGTTCAGGCAGACATTGAAGGACTCCTTGATGGAGATATTGCAGCAATGATTTAATTTTATGAGACTTTTGTCCTAGAAAACCTTCAAGAAGAACTGAGATGAAGGATAAGAAACTAGAAAGATCATGCTCTGGGTTAATAGGATTAAAACCTAAAAGGGACCTTGTGGTCCAACTCTTTGGTCTCAAGACCCCTTTGCACTCTTAAAAAATATTGAGAACCCCAAAGAAATTTTGTTTATATTATTTCTATCTATGAATATTTGCCATCATTAGAAATTTAACTCATCATATTTTAAAATGCTTATTATTAATTCATTTAATATAATAATAGCAACTAATATATATAGTGCTTTAAAGTTTGCAAAGCCCTTTACAAATATCTCAAATTCCACTCATTGTAACCCTATGAAGTAATTGCTAGTATATCCCCATTTTACAGCTGAATATAATCATATAATGAAAGCAATAATAAACCCATTACATGTTAATATAAATAACATATTTATGAAAAATAAGTATATTTTCCAAAATAAAAAAGGTTTAGTGAAAAGAGTGGCAGTGTTTCACATATTTTTGCAAAATCTCTTTAATGTCTGGTGAATAGAAGACAGCTGGATTCTGATATCTGCTTCTGCATTTAATCTGTTGCACTATGTGGTTTTGGTTGAAGTATATGAAGAAACTCAAGCTTCACACGGACATATAGCTGGGGAAAAGAGTTTTTGTAAAGGCAAATAATATCTTACTATTATTATGAAAATAATTTTAACTGCTAGAACCCTATGAAAAGGTATAAGGAGTTCTTAGGGATGCACAGACCACACTTTAAGAACTACTGATCTAATCCAACTCCTTCATTTTAAATATAAAGAAACCAAAGTCAAGAGTTCATAGGATCACGGATCTAGAGTTGGAAAGGAACTTAGAGGCCATCTATTCCCACCTCTTCATTTTACAGATGAGAATACTGAAAGCCAGAGAAATTAAGTTCCTTGACCAATGATACATGGGTTATGAGTAAAAGAGGTGATATTTGAACTCAAGTCCTTTGACTCTAAATCAGGTGCTTGTTCCATTATGCCTCATTTTTCAAATGAGGAAACTGAGGCCTGAAGAAATGACTTGTCTAAGACCAAACAGACAATAATCATCAGAAATAGGATTTCTATAAACCCAGGTCCTCAGATTCAAGAACCTATACTCTTTCTACTGCTATGTACATATCCTCCAATGTTATGATTTGCTCAAGGTCAGTTAATAGCAAAGGGACAGTAAATAAGCCGCAGATTTCTTTCAATACTTTTTTCCTTTACCCTTATTGGGTAGAGGGGATAAAGATAAGAAGGATAACATTTTATTATTTATTGTAATGCTTTACTGAATCCATAATGTTATCCATGTGGGTAGTTCCTCCATAGGTATGAACTGAAATCCAATGTTTAGTTTTTATCCTTCTTTGTCATAAGGTATGCCTCTCTGAGCAAGGGAGGAGAGATAAAGTTATTTAGAAATGGAATGACAATAAAAACCAAAAGTATAATTTAATTTAATTTAAGATTTTTAAGAATGAATTTTTCTACCTAATTTTGTTCTAGATCAAGAACAATAAACACAGCAAGATCTAAAAAATGTGCTCTATCCACTTTGCCACCTAGCTGCCCACTTCTTATGTGACTTTGGGTGGTTAGTCAATCAAAAAACATTTATATAATGCCCATTTTGTGGAAGTGTTGTGCTAAGCACATGAGATACAAAGTCAAAAATGAAATCCTCTGCCCTCAGGGAGCTCACATTCTATCAGGTGTTACAACATACAAGTATATATAAAAGTATATATTCTGCTCCTTTTTACAACTGTACCTCTAAAAAACTGTGGGGTGGCCTTACTTAACTATGTCTCACACCAGTGGTTCTGCATGTTAGTTTTCCCTTCAACTGCTTGTTGTACTTTTGAGATAGTATTGTGAATTATTTCTCCTTGCTATTTTTTTGCAATTGCCTTGTACCCTAAATTATCATTGCCAGTGACTGCCATGTCTTTTTACTAAACAAAGAGATCAAGTGTTTGTAGGACAATACAGTTTCTAGACTCTTTTGACCTCTTCAGTGTGGCAACTGTTTTGCATTGGTTAAACTTCTCTAAGAAATAACACTGATGGGGATCGATATATTTACTTCTTTCCATTTCTCATTTTTCAGAGTTTTTTGGCTTATTTCAGTAAGTCAGCTTGTAATAATTCTAATCACAAGCAATGTCTCTTTGTCTTTATCCTCTGTTTTAATGTGGAAAAGATCTTGACCCTTGTTCTCATCAATCACTGAACTAACTGTGCACAGATAGCTGATTCCAAAATCCCTTCTACATTACTATAGTCATTTCTAATCACAAGATATAACCAGGTTCATTTTTTGAGTTGTCATTTGGCACTTTCCACATGCTATGCCTTCATATTCCCTTCTTGAAGAGATAAAGAGGCATAAATGAGCCTTCTCTGTAGTCTAAAACCTTGGGCTGCTCCTTTTATTTCTTGATCTCAAGTTGCACTTTCCAAAGTTTTCATCATTTTCTCCTCTGCCCACTTTCACACTGAAATCATCAACCATTCAGGTGTATGTGGATGATTTAAATATTTTGCCAAGATTCTCCATAGAGCTTCTCTACTTTATCCTCCCCTACAAATATTGGTGCTTAAGCAAAATTATCTTTATGGTGGCCTTTTTTTTTCTTTACATCCATCATGAGCACTACATGTCAAAATGAACAAGTGTCCCATAAAAGGATTTTTTGGGGCAGGAGAACAAAATGAAATAGACTCTTTTCCAATCAATTCTTTTATTTGCTTCTCAACAGAATCTGCAATTCACCATTCCATTTAGCTGCACCTTCTTTATGTTTCCTGGTTTCATTTATAGCAAGAATGTCAATAATGATGTGGTTCAGTTCCTCTATTAAGTACATCAACACATTGGCCATCAGCCAAAAATCACACATTAAGAGCACCAACAGTTAAATTAATGTTTGTAGAGGTTCTAATAACTGTGTGACTCTTAGCAGCCTAACTCCCATCCAAACTTTTCTCTCTCCTCCCCACCACCCTTTTCTAATACTGTCCCTGGGAGGGACCTCCTATAGTTTATAGTTTTATCTCTTTCATGTTGTCATAGGGCAGAGCTCCAGTGAATAGCTTGCAAGGATACCAAAATGGGTTAGAATGATTTATTGCTATTCCTAGCCAAACTGAAATGTCCGAGGGAATAAAAGGGTTAAAATCACACGTAGCCTTCCTTGCCCCCACAGTCCCTCTAGAGAATATGTTGAGTGGTGATCCAGGGATGAGTAGAGGGATATTCACTCCATTCAGAGGCTTGTGGATCACACGGGACCCAGGTTTGCCTAGTTTTCAGATAAAAGAAGGCTTGCCATGAGAGTGGTGGTGTCACAGGTGAGGCAAGGAGGTCAGGGAGCATGGATCAGCTGCAAAGCAGGAACTTTCTAAAAATCCACCAAGAAGTACTAATCAGGATATGAAGGTAGAATTATAACGATGTCCTATCAGCAAACTTGCTAGAGAGTTTCAGCCTCCAGCTCTGAGCCTAGAGTCAGGGAGATCTGAGTTAAAATCCAGCCTCGGACACCTACTAGCTAGGTGACTGTCACTTAACCTCCATTTGCCTCAGTTTCTTCATTTATAAAATGAGGTTCATAATAGTATCTACCTCCCTGAGGATCAAGTAAGACAATAATTATAAAGCGCTTAGTATAGTGCCTGGCACATAGCCTATCAAGTGCTATGTAAATGTTATGTATTATTATTATTATTATTATTGACCATAGTTATACAAGGGGAGGGCAGCTATGTGGCACAGTGGATAGAGGGCTGGACCTGGAGTCAGGAAGACTCATCTTCATGAGTTCATATCTGGCCTCAGACACTTACTAGCTGTATGATCTTGGGCAAGTCACTTAATCTTATTTGTCTTAGATGAGGACATCTGTAAAATGAGCTGAAGAAGGAAATAGCAAACCATTCCAATATCTCTGTCAAGAAAACTCCAAATGGGGCCATGAGAGTCACACAGGACTGAAAAACAATAACAAAAATATAAGGATCTAGTTCTAGCAGAATGATGATATAGACTCCTCTGGCTATTCACATGCATGTGTTACAGTGGCCAAAAAACTCCTTACCTAATGTGGTAGGTACCATATTGGTTCAGTATGGACAGACTGGGGACCTGAAGGACTTTAGGAAGGAACAAATAATCTCTGGGTGCCTATGCATTCTAAGGGTAGAATTATGTTTGTTCTCTTAGGTGGGAGCCTCTCACTTCCTTTTCCTTCCTCCCCAGTGGCTCCATGGAGTTATTCGAGATCAGGGATTCTTTGCTTTTTATTGTGTCGTGGACCTCTTTGGCAATCTGGAGAAGCCTACAGACCCTCTTCTCCAAATAATGTTTTGAAATAATTGAAGGGAATGCCAAATTTCAATTAGAGTTCATTTAAACTAAAGTTGTCTTTTGTGGGGGGCAGCTATTATGTAATGGAGAGAGGATTTGAACCCAGGTCTTTTTGATTTATGATTCCATACACTGTTCACTAGGCTATGCTGCCTCAAACAAGAGCATTGCTTTTTAAACAGGAAGGATGCAGTAAGTAGTTGACCTTGCCTAGAGTACACAAACTCCTTGTCCCAGCTCTGCCCTTGAGCTTTCTGTCAACACCAGTATAGGATGCCATTTCGATTCTATGATGCCAAATCAAGCATTTTTAAATTCAAAATTCAAATTCATTAATTCAAGTCATATCTTCAATCCGTAAAGCTAAAAATGATTTCATTTATAGAGTTTTTTTCTGTTTTTATCTTTTTAAGGAAGCCTTAGCATCATGTTATGTTACTATTTCCTCTCTCTTCCCTTTACTCAAAGTTTCATCCTAATTATAACCAATTTCGAAGTTAGACTTAGATGAGGGCCAAATAGTCTAGTGAGCATTAGGAGTCAGCATTAGAGAGACGACAGTTTAATCTTGTGGAATACAACAGATTATTACCCTTTGGGAAATGGACAGGAACTGAGAATACAAAACATAAAAGCTGTCTTTAAATGTAGCTGTTCCATCTGATTTATGATCCCACTCGCCTTTTTTGCTGGAACTATAGAATCAGAAGGTTGTGAGCCTGCCTAAGTTAAGGGGATGTGTTTTAATGGACACTGAAAGTTCACTAAGCACACCTCCTTCACTCAGGTCCACAATTCAATTCAGCTCAATTCCACAAATATTTATTAAAGACAATGAATTTAATAATAACATGGTAGGTGCTGGAGGCACAACAATAAAAATGAAATAGTCCCTGACTTCAAAAAGTTTAGATTCTAACATGAATCCACTATTTGACAAAAACTGCTGGGAAATTTGGAAAACAATATGGGAGAGATTAGGTCTAGATCAACATCTCACACCCTACACCAAGATAAATTCAGAATGGGTGAACGACTTGAATATAAAGA
>NC_058133.1:328352705-328375298 GCF_016433145.1 Gracilinanus agilis
AGGGTGGGGGGGGGGGTTGAAGGGGAAAGGTGGAGCATGAATCATGTAACCATGTTAAAAATGAATATTAATAAATGTTAAAAAAAAAAAAAGTTTAGATTCTACTAGGGATGTGCAACATTCACATGGAGGAGCAAAACACAAGGCCCAGTCTCATAAGAGAGAAAGAAGAAAATTAGAAAGAAATACTCTAGGAAAATCTGAGGGAAGAAAAGAAATTTTTCGGCTGGAAAATCTGAAAAAGCATCACAGAGAAGGTGATACCTTGAAACAAGAGAATAATTTAAAGGGAATAAATGCATAGAGGATGTACTTCAAAGATATAGGATAAAGTGTTCAAGTGCACAGAGATAGGAAGAAATAGCATGTAGAATTCAGGTATCTTTGCTAGTCTAATTCAGCCAGACTGTAAAATGCATGATTATCAGTAACATAACAAAATGTTAGAAAAATAGCTTTGGGGGCAGGCTGGTTCAGTGGATTGAGAGTCAGGCATAGAGACAGGAGGTCCTGGGTTCAAATCTGACTTCAGACACTTCCTAGCTGTGTGACCCTGGGCAAGTCACTTAACCCCCATTGTCTAGTCCTTACTACTCTTCTGCCTTGGAACCAATACACAGTATTGTTTCTAAGATGGAAGGTAAGGGTTTAAAAATAGCTTGAAACTAGAGAGTTTTGAACATCAGTTTATTTTATGCTAGGCAAGAGAAATCTAATAAAGGTTTCTGGGAAAGGAAATAACCTACTCACACTAATACAGCAGGAAGACTGCTTTGGTATCTATGCAAAGGATAGACTAGAGAAGGAAGAGACTGGAATTAGAGAAACCTTTTAGGGCACTCTCAGAACAATCCAGAAGAAAGGCGATGAGTGTCCAAAATCTCCCACAAGTAGGTGATGGTCTTTCCACAGGATCACTGGTAAACTGGTGTCTCCTAGGGTCATTTGCAGCTTGCCCCAACCACCATGGAGTCTCTCTCAGTGAGCAAGAAGCCACTTCCTGCTTCTTCATTCCATCTTGGAATTCTCCAGCCCTTCCTGCTAGGTCCACATAAACTATATAATATATAAACTAATAACTAAGTACTCCTCACAACAAATGATGGCAGTATAAGTAGAGATAAAAAAAAAACATATGTGAGAGATGCTGCAAGAGTCAACAGAACTTAATAACTAAGTGAATGGGGAAGAATAAGAGAGAGGGAAGAGCCAAAGATGACTCCTTTTTTTCCTTTTGATATTTTATTTTTCCCTCAATTACATAAAAAAACAATTTTTAAATTTCACCTTTTTAAAGTTTGAATAAAATTCTCCCCTTGCCTTCATACCTTCTCTCCTCCTCCTTCTTCCCTAAGCGGCAAGCAATCTGATATAGATTTTGCATGTTCAAAAAGGTAAAACGTTTTTCCACATTAGGTTTTTCTAAGAATTTGAACAAACCAAAAAATGAAGAAAGAAAGTGTGATATAGTATGTCTCTGTCTGCATTCAGATTCCATCAGTTCCTTCTCTGGAGATAGATGGCATTTTTCATGAGTCCTTGGATATTTATTGTCTTAGATCACTGTATTCCTATGAATAGCTAAGTCATTCACAATTGTTCTTCATAATATTGTATTTACTCTTTACAGTGTCTCCTGGTTCTGCTCACTTCACTCTGCATCAGTTAACAATAAAAAAAAATGTCCCAATGTTTTTTCTAAAATCATCCTTCTCATTTTTTCTTATAAAGGACAGTAGAATTCCATAAAATCATATACCACAACTTATCCAGCCATTCCCCAAATAATAGACATTCTTTCCATTTTCAATTCTAAAAGATTACTCCTAACCAAAATTAGGAGTCTGAGTGCTTGGGAAACTGGTTGTACCTTCAATAGAAAAAAAGAAGTTAGGAAGAAGGACATGTTTAGTGGGGAAGATGAATTCTCAATTATGTCAACTTTGAAGGATTTTTAGGCTAATATTTTGATATTAGAAGGACACTGAGATGTAAAATAGGAAACAAGTTGTAGGACTGGGATTCAGTGGAGAAATTAGATGTGAATATCTAGCTTTAGAACTCATCTGCATAGAAGTGATATTTGAACCCAAGGTAGTAGATGAGACTGGTAAGGGAAAGAATATGGAGAAAGAAGTGAAAAAAGTGTAGCGTAGAGTCTTGTAAGATATTCACAGGTAATGCAAGGAAGAAGAATGAATCAGTGAAAGAGTCTGAGGAGGAGTGGTCACACAAGTAGAAGAGCCAAGAGGGAAAAAAAAATGTCACTTAAGCCAAGAAGAGAGAAAATTAAGGGGTACCTACAGCATCAAATACTATAGGGAAGACAAGAAAGAAGACTGAGAAAAGGCTTTTGCAATCATTGATGACCTTCAAGAAAACTTTCAATAGAGTATTCAAAAATTTTTTTCAATAGGGTGATGAGGTTAAGAAGTCAGAATACATCACAGACAGATGGGAATCTAACCTATTTTTAAAGACCTCCATGGAAGCCTTGCAAAATAATGTTAAGGAATCATTTCTTGGGTTGCCAAAAGTCTACTTGGCAAGCATCATTTGCATTGGCCCCACCCACATTAATCAATACCACTCCTGAGGCCTCTAACATTCCCCACATCACAAAGGTTTTAGTATGCCAACATCTGTATGTAGCTAATGCAGTCAGAGTCACCCAGCAAAGACAGAACCCCTTGCCAGCCAAACCAAAACTCAACTAGGATGAGAAGCAAACTGTAATAAATTAACCTGAAGTCTGATTTTCTTTAGGCCAGTCCTCATATTGCTTTTGGGCCCCAGGGCACATGAGCCCAGATGTAGATCAGATGGAAGTTCAGCACCCTCACACCATCCACCATACCTTCCCTGACAGCACCAAGGTGTTTGAGAGGATAGACCCAGGCAGGCACATTCCAAAACCGCCAGGAGTTTTAAATCCAGGGACTTACTTGCCAAAAGCCAAAGATTCATAGCCATCTAAGAAGGGACAATGTGTTTGACACCTTATATAAAATATTTACCACTCACTTTGGTAGTAGTGAATAGATATGGTTCCTTTCAAGTATCTTGAATGTACACCTGATCCAAATCTAAAGATTTTCAAGGTCTGGCCCAATGTTTTCATCACCTTGCCTGACTAGAAACACCAGAGAAATTACATTTTCATTTATTGATTTGCAAGAATTTGATGTACCTCAAAAAAGGAAAAGAAAACAGAATTTATTCAAAAAATTTTCATCTGAAATTTAAAGAGAAAAGAATTCTGAGTTTAGAATCAGAGGGACTGATTCTATCTGCCACTCACTACCTGTATATTTTGTTGTTGTTAAGTAGTTTCAATCATGTCCAATTCTTAATGACCCCATTTGGGGTTTTGTTGGCAGAGATGCCAAAGTGGTACGTCATTTCCTTTTCCAGACCATTTGACGAAAGAAAAAACTGGAATATACAGAATTCAGTGACTCCCCAGGGGTCACACAACTATTCAGTGTCTGAGACCAGATATGAGGATGAGTCTTCCTGATGCCAAACTGAATACTCTATCTACTTGGCCACCTAGTTGCCCTCTACCTATATGACTTTGGGCAATTAATCAATTGACAAACTTTTTCATAGTGCCCATTTTGTGGAAGTGCTGTGCTAGGCACTGGAGATACAAAGGCAAAAATGAGTCTCTGCCCTCAGGGAGTTTACATTCTGTTGGGGTGACAACTTACAAGTCAGTATAATTTACATATTCTAAATAAGGCAGCATTTGAAGAGAAGCAGCATGCTCTACCAGATAGAACTGTACTAAAGTCTGGAAGACCTGAGTTCAAAAGCTACCTCTCTCACAAACTGACTATAACCTCTCTGTCTCTCATCATCCTGTAAGCTCCTATCAGCCTTGGTATTTGCCTCATCACTAAACTGTCCATCTGATTGGAGAGTGGAGCCATGCACTCCAAAACTTCCATTTAAGGAGGGAGCTCAACTCAGCTCAGAACATCTCATTTCCCCCCTAGAAACACTACTTTGGAACTTCTCCAACTTTTCCAGATTGCCCTCCCCATCCCACTTCACTTCAGAGTTACCAGTTAAATTACAAGTCTAGTCCTTGTCCCTATCCTTTTCAAAATAAGTTCCAAAAAATGCCTCAGGAAGGTAGTAGGGGCTGGGGAGAACCCAAAAGTTCATATGCATAAGGTGGCATTTGTGATGGACTCAAAAGGAAACTGAGAATTATAAGAAACAAAGACGAGGAAGGAGCATCACTAGCCTGGAGGAACAGTCCATAGAAAGGCATGGAGATGGCATTTGTAATATCCCATGTAAGAAACAGCAATCTGGCCAGTTTCACTGGACCAAAGAGTATGAAGAGAAACATTATAAAAGAAGGCTGGAAAGGTAGCTAAGAGACAATTTATGGTGTTCTTTAAATGTCAAACAAAAGCATTTCTATTTAATCCTAAAGGTAATAGGAGCCACTAGAGTTAATGGAACAGTGGAGTGATATAGTCAGACCTAGGTTTTTGGCATGTCATTTTGGTACTTGTGTGGAAGATGAACTAAATAAATCACTTAGCCCCTCTCTGGACCTCAATTTTCCCATCTGTAAAATGAAAAGTTTGAATAGATGAAATCTAAAATCCTTTCCAGCTCTAAATCTATCATCCTGTTATATATATATATATATATATATGTATGTATGTATGAATAAGTTAGGGATAGTCTGATTTCTAGGATTAGTTGAAAGAAGGGAATTTTGAGATAAGCCCTGGAAGAGGATTCTGGGTAAGGAAGGAATTGTTGGAGTCTGAACTGAAAATATTTGACTTCACTTCCTTCTTGGATTTTGACCAAGCTGGAGGGAAGTTTTGACTCTCTGACTGAATTCCCATCAAGCTGAAGGAAAGTTTTTGCTCTGAGAGATTCTCCTTGGACAGTCAAGATGTCGTGGAGAGATCTTTAACATCTAAGTAGAAGATTTACTTGGAGGAAACCAATTTCCCTGAGTCCAGTTTTCATCTGCCAATAGGAAGATTAGGATAAGTCAAATAGCATGGGGAAGGGTTTTAGGTAACACAGGGAGTTGTAGGCAGGGATCAGAGAAGAAACAGAAAGCTCCCCTTAAGCAGGAGACTTAGAAGGTAGGTGGAGTTAGTTTGAAGAGTGCTAGGGTCCTACTTACCAGTTTCCCTTACTCCCTTTATTAAATAAACTTTGTGTTTCCATAAGCCAAGAGTTTTGTGCTTAACTGGTCCTGGGAAGTTCCTAGGAGGGTTGTAACATCTAACATCCCTCTAGGACAGTTCCACATTACATATATATTTATATTTCATCTAGACCCATGATTTCAACAGTTTTAACTCCCTATAAATCCTAACCTTAAAGTTCCTAGCTCAGTGCCTGGCTAATTATAGATACTTAATAAATGTTCAGTGATTGATTAATTGATTGGACAGCTCCCTGGAACACTGAGAGGCTGTGATAACTCAGCTATTATAAATTGAGGATATAGATATAGATATTAATATTGATATTGATATTGATATTGATATGTCAAGAGTGGGGCAGCTATGAGGCACAGTGAATAGAGTGCCACACCTGAAGTCAGGAAGACTCATCTTTCTGAGTTCAAATCTGGTCTCAGACACTTCCTAGCTGTATGACCCTGGACAAATTACTTAACCCTGTTTTCCTCAATTTCCTCATCTGTAAAATAAGCTAGAGAAGGAAATGGCAAACCACTCCAGTATCTTTGCCAAAAAAGCCCCAAATAGTGTCATGAAGAGTCAGATATGATTGAAAAAACTAAACAACAATATGTCCAAGAACTTTGGATTCAGGTTTAAAGTCAATTTAAAGCCAAGCCTCTCTCCACACCACCACCACTGTCTCTCACCTGTTGAATATATAACCTGTCAAATATTGGCTGGTGGAGGAATTTTTTGTTCTCCATGACTCTTAAATCCTTCCTTTTGAGAACTGTATCTGAAAAGAATTTGTTTTCTTTCTCTACCCTGGCAACTGTTTTATGTTTTCTCATCTTGGATTAGAAGACAGACTGATTTTTTTTAAATGTTTTATCAATAGCACCAATCAAAAACTTTTTTTGGGTCATGATAAAAAATGAGTTTATCTCCAGCATGGTTTCTTTCCTCAAAGTTTAACTGACCTAGGAGGTGAGGGAGATTACAACACCACACCGAGCAAAAGCCTGGGTTATCGTTCAGGTTTCAACTTCTACTTCAGGACTGAAATCACAAAGCTATCAGTCTACATAGCTGCAGGGGAATATGAGGTGTTAGATGTAGAATTCATCCCACATAGACGTGGTTAAAACAGAGAAAGAAATATGAATCCTGCCAGAAATTGGAGAGGCTTCCAAGATTAGACAATCTGCTCAAAGCAGCTAAGGTAAATTTCCATGAAAATAGACCACTGACCTCCACAGGAGGCAGAGTTTCAAGAGCATGATGAGGGGTGGGGGGACTAGAGAAGAAAAAGGAAGGGAGGTTATGATGAGGGAGCAGAAGAGGTGGAAGAACAGGCAGAAACCAAATTCAGATTTTTCTGTTTCACCACAGATATGTGATATCTGCTTGGCTTTGAAAAAGCACCCATCAATATAGTCACATTTTAACAATTCCCAGGTTAAGGATCCAAGGAGTTATTTCTCTCCCTACTTGACAATCATTTTTTAAAAACTCAGTTTTACTGATATCTTCTGTTTTACATTGCCTAGATTATCTCCTTTATCCTTCATCCTTCTCATACCTGAGAGAACTCTCTCTAATAATAAAGAATTTTTAAGAGAAAAAAAAACAATAAAACCACTTTTAACACTAAAAAGAGAAAAAAAAATATGGTGTTATTTGCATTGTTCCACACCCAGGGACTATAACTGCAGAGGGAAGTTTGATCACCTTCAAATCCCATGAAGTTATTTCATATTAACGTGCCTATATTTTGTTATTTTTCAGTAGAGTCAGTCTACTCATAACTTCAATTGGAGTTTTCTTGACAAAGATAATGGAGTGGTTTGCTATTTCCTTCTTCAAATCATATTACAGATGAGGAAACTGAGGTAAACAAGGGGTAAGTGACTTGCTCAGGGTCATGTAGCTAATATCTGAGGCCAGATTTGAACTCAGGAAGATAAGTCTTCCTGACTCCAGACCGGGCACTATCCACTGGGCAACCAAGCTGCCCATTCCTATACTAATCATTTGAAATAGTTCATAACACTATATTCTATGAATCTGATCTAGATTGTTCCTTTAGAATGAAACTTTGCTCTCCTATCCTTCATTCCACCTCACCTTACTCCTTGGATTGTAAATTTCTTAAGGACAGGGACTATTCTGTTTCCATTTTTCTGTCAAGTCAACCAGTATTCATTAAGCATGTACTATGTACCCAACATTGGGCTCAGTGTTAGATTATTAAAAAAGGCAAAAAACGGTCCCAGATCTCTCACAGTCTGATATGGGAAATAATTTGCAAACTAGGGGCAAACAAGATGTGCACAGTATAAATTGGAAACGATTTCTGGAGGGGGGAGGGAATTAACATTAAGGAGGACTGAGAAAAGCTTTATGTCTTCACAAAGTGATCTTTTGTGATTACCTAAAGCAGATATGGGAACTCCCTCCATCAAAGCAATGGTGCATTGCCTGGAATAGATTTGCCTTCATAAGTGAGCAATTTATGCCCAAATTTAAATTTGTGAGGCTTGAGGGAAACCCAGATAAAATGTCCACAGCACCATTGATGGAGCTGTTCTCCTCTCTAGGAGGCTGGGCTGTACCCTTATTTGACCCCAAAATAGGAAGGGGTGAACCAGAGCAGATGGCAATTGCCATG
Source organism: Gracilinanus agilis (assembly GCF_016433145.1). Taxonomy (NCBI): domain Eukaryota; kingdom Metazoa; phylum Chordata; class Mammalia; order Didelphimorphia; family Didelphidae; genus Gracilinanus; species Gracilinanus agilis. Next base: position 328,360,551 of record NC_058133.1, read on the forward strand.
ACCACAGCTTGCAAAGGGTAGGGCCCTGGGAACACTGCCCTGGCTACAGGGTGGAGACAGCATTAGAATTCAAAGCCACTCCTCACCACACCCTCTGTCTAGGGAGCTCCCTACAGGATGCTAGCTCCTACCAAGGCTTAATTTCCCTTTGGAGCATCCTGACCTTGATTTTGCCAAACCACTTCAGACATTTGGAGTCAGACTGGGAAAAATCCTCTTATTTAGTCAACACAGCCACCTCTGTTCCCCTATCTTAATTATTCACCCATTGAGTTTTTGTTATTGTTCAATCACGGAAGACTCTTAGTGACTCCATTTGGGGTTTTCTTAGCAAAGATACTAGAGTAGTTTGCCATTTCCTTCTCCAACTCATTTTACAGATGGGGAAACTGAGGCAAACAAGGCAAGCGACTTGCCCAAGGTCACACAGCTAAGTGTCTGAGGCTAGATTTGAATTCGGGAAGACGAGTCTTCCTAACTCTGCCTGGCACACTGTGCCACCCACCTTCCCCTCCCCGCTGGGAAGCTACATCCAATCCAAACTAATTAAAAATAAGTGTTTATTAGGCAGCACCCATTTGGGACACTACCTGCGGAGAACACAAAGAAAAAGAAGGAAGAACTGCCTGCCGTCGGAGACCTCACATTCTGCCGGGATTGGGGCTGGGATTAGAAGGGAATGTAAATTCCTACAATTGTCCACCGGACTAGATAACTGGAAGGAAAGCCTTCGCCGGAGAGACACCAAAATTTGAAGGCAGTTAATGGAGTCCTCTTTCAGCCTAGCCTATCTCCTCACTCCGGGGAAACTGCCCAAGCAGGAAGAAAACCTCGGGCTGCGTGGTGAACAGCTCGTTTTAACCAGCTTGTTTCGTATTTTTTTCAGACAAGTGCCTTACTTGCACAGTATTTCCTTGCTGTGCACAGGGTGGTAAATGAAGGTGTCATAAATACAAGACTTTATCATCTGTTGAGTCATAATCCAGATGCCCCGAGGGCATAAATCACCCTGCGCGGGTCGCCAGGTATACCAACCAACCAGGCAGCTTTACTCTCTCCCTATTGTTCTGGACAGTCGTCGTCTTCTTCTATAAGACCGTTAGTGCCCTCTGCTGGCCGGCCACGTTGGAAAGCCATCATTTTCCAAAACCAGAGCTCAAAGAGTTTTCAGGCTGGCATTCTTCGGTTTCAGGGAAACAAAGCCAGGTTTCAAATATCCTTTTCTGCATTGCCTCAGCAGCATCCAGGGAAATAAAGACAGTCTCTCTTATTTCTTCCATTGTTGTTTCTATCAGTTCAAAGAACTAAGCAAATTAAGAATAAATGTCATGGGATCAGCTGGGTGGCTCAGTGGATTGAGAGCCAGGCCCAGAGATGGGATGTCCTAGGTTCAAATTTGACCTCAGATACTTCCTAGCTGTGTGACCCTGGGCAAGTCACTTAACTCCCATTGCCCACCCTTGCCACTCTTCCACCTATGAGCCAATACACAGAAGTTAAGGGTTTTTAAAAAAAAAAAAAAAACCTATACTGGGTGCCAAGGCAGAAGGACAGTAAAGGCTAAGCAATTTGGGGTTAAGTGACTTGCCCAGGGTCACATAGTTAGAAAGTATCTGAGACCAGTATCTCTCATCTGAAGGTCTGACTCTCTATCCACTGAGCCAACTAGTGACTCCTTAATATATAAAATCCAAGCTACTGAGTTTATCTTACCACTGGTTGCACAGTAGATAGTGCCAGGCCTGTATTTGGGAAGAACTGGGTTCAAATATAGCCTCAGACATTGCCTAGCTGTGTGACCCTGGGCAAGTCACTTAACCATGATTTCCTAACCCTTTGCTGCTCTTCTATTTTAAAACTGATACTAAGGTAGAAGGTAAAGGTTTAAAAAAAAAAAGATGGTATCCTAATTGCATCATAATAGCTTTACATGTATAAACTTTAAGATTTGCAAAACATCTTGACAACATGGTTTCATTTTATCCTCACAAAAATCCAGGGAAGTAGGTGAAATTATTATCCTCATTTCTCAGATGAGGAAACTGAGGGGAATAGGTAGGGTCACAAATCTGTGAATTGCCTGAAGTCACTTGAACTTGGGTCTGTCTTTCTGACTCCAGACCCAGCATTCTGTCAACTCTTGTACCTAACTGCCTCTAACCAACAATAGGACAATGTGAAAAGGTGGAAATATTTATCCCTTTTCATTCTAGTCCCTTACTTTCCTTCCTACACAAAGACAAGTTTCCCTGGAAATCTTGGCAACATTTCTATACTCCTACAAGAGGGAATCTTAGTTTCCTTCCTTTCTTTCTTCTTTTACTTGGAGCTTGACAGCATCCTTGGGAGTCAACTGAAATACCTTGGCCACCACTGAGCTCAAAAGAGCTCCAGTAATCAATCAATCAATAAACATTTCTCAGTCGCCTAACTATGTGTCAGGCACAGTCAGGCACTTAAATGCCAAGAATACAAAAAGAGGTAAAAGGCTCTGGCCTCAAGGAATATACCATCTAATGGAGGGATCATCTCCAAGGGAGGTAGTCCATGTAGTGTGGTGGGAAATATGATGAATTTGAAGACATGCAATCTGAACTCATATCCCAGCTCTCTTGTTCTTTAGCTAAATATTCTTAAACAAATTATTCAGCCTCTATCGGCCTCCATTTCCAATCTGTAAAATGAGAGAATTAGATTCAATGACCTCCATTGTTCCCTCCAGTCTCTGGTATATATAATCTTCTTTAATCGGTTTTCAACTATACTGGCAGATGCTTAGAGTCAGGAAGACCCCTCTTCCTGAGTTCAAATCTGGTTTCAGGGACTTACTAGCTGTGTGACCCTGGGCAAGTCACTTAACCCTGTTGGCCTCAGTTTCCTCATCTGTAAAATGATCTGAAAAAGGAAATGGCAAATCACTCCAGTGTCTGCTGAGAAAACCCCCAAATGGGATCACAAAGATCTAGACATTACTGAAATGACCGAACAACAATGCTACTTCCATCAATGACATTGTTGTGAGGACAAAATGAGATAACATTTTTAAAGTTCTGTATTATTTTTATTATTATTCTCTCTGTCTTTGCACTGGCTATTCCCCCATCCCTGAATGCAGATAACAATTACAGCAACAACACTAACTAACATTAAAGTGGGAGTAAAAGGAATAAGAATTTATATAGTACCTGCTATGTGCTAAGTACTGTGCTTTATGTATTTATGAGGTAGGTGATATTAGTATTCCCATTTTGTAATTGAGGAAACTGAGGCAAGCAAAGGCTAAGAAATTAGCTTAGGGTCAAACAGCTAGTAAGTTGCCTGGAGTCGGATTCGAACTTGGGTCTTCCTGACTCAAAAGGCCAGCTTCTGTCCACTGTAGTACCAGCTGGCTTCTAAATAATACAAAGATTTACAGAAACATCTTTACCTCTGCTTCTTAAAGCCCCTAGCTTCCATCAGAGTTCTACATGTAAATGCCGCCTCTTATTGGAGGCTTTTCCTAATTCCCCTTGATGTCAGAGCCAGCCAGCCCCACCTCCCAAGTCAAATTGTATTATTTTGTATTTATTTAAACAAGTTGGTGTTGTTTTCCCCAGTAAAACAGAATCTCCCTGAGAGCAAGGATTGTTGTTTTTGACTCTTTATTACCACAGCCTAAGGGAGTTTCTGACAAATAACAGGCACTTTGGTGTTCAATTTATGAGTGAACGAATAAATGAATAAATGATTTATTATCTTAATCTTTTATTCAGGGACTAATATCATAACGTAGTTCAAAATTTTTAAGTGGCTTGAAATTGTTCATCTGTTTCTGAATGAAAAAGATTTTTAACATAACAAACATATAAAATCCAAGCTACTGAGTTTATCTTACCACCTCAAAGCCAAATATCACCACCCTAAATGTGTCCGTTTTGCCAATAACTGGGTTTTACTTGGATCAATTTTGTAGCTGTTGGATCACCTAACAGTGTAACTAGAAATATTCTCATTACCATGAGGAAGCCTAACTTTTTATGAGATTCTTCATGCTTCCTCCTCTCCACAAACTATATTTTGACAGCTTGCATCATTCAAGATCATCTGATTCAGTTAAAGTAATTAGAGAGAGGTGACTCAGTATTATAGTCAGTGTGTAGGAACTGTAATCTCTAAATAGAGTGCCCTTCTAGAATTTAGGGATAAATTCAGAATGTGTCATCCTCTAAAATTGAAAGTAATCAAGAGGTAATGTCAAAGTGAGCAGGCTTAGCAAATTACAGAAATAACCCAACTTATTTCAACAGTTTAAGAATCTTTAATCTCTTTTTATTTTTTAAAAATGAATTTTTATTGATATCTTTTTTACAATGTTACTTATTTTTCCCACAAGTCCCCCAGAGAGGTATCCCATATGTCAAAAAGAATTTTTAAAGTCAAAAAGAAAAAGGGGGGATCATCATAATTGACCCATTAATCAAAAAAGTCATATATGTAATTTTTGACATTTTGATCCTTCCACCTTTGCAAAGGAATGGAGTATTGGTGAAGACACAGCAACTGTGACCCAGAGTGCTGGAGGGGGCTGCTCCATTTCCTCCCCTCCACTGCATCTGAGGACAACTTTCACATCTTCCACCCCTCCACCCAGCAGCCCACTTCCTCCCTCCACTGTCTGGGATAAAGCAGGGGGCTCACAGCTTGAAGGTGTAGTTTGGGCACACAATCTCTGAAGGTTCACCAATGCTGGAGTAGAGCAACTTCTCATATCTCTTCATTCAAGCCATACTTGTTCTTTATAATTTTGCAATATTCACTTCTAATTTTTTGGGTGTGGTTGCATCTTCCATTTATATTTTGAAGTCACTGTGAATATTATTTGCTTGGCCCTATTTATTTCACTCTGCATCAGTTCATGTAAATCATGCTTCTCTATGTTCATTACTTTCATCATTTCTTACAGCACAGTAATATTCCATTACACTCATCTACCACAATTCATTTTGCCATTCCCCAAGTAACAGACAACTACTTTATTCCCAATTTTTTTGCTATCATAAAAAGAACTAATGTAAACATTTTGATCTATATGCAGATTTTGTTTTATTAGTTGACTTTCTTGGGTTATACATGTCGTAGTGGAATCTATGAATGAAAGCACATTTTTGACATTTTATTTGCCTAATTTTCAAATTGCTTTCCAGGACAGTTGAAATAATTCAAAGCTCTGGCAACAAAGCTCATCAATGTGCCTATGTTCCCACAACCTTTCCAACACTTACTATTCACATTTTTTGTCATCTTTTCCAGTCGGCAAGGTATAAAGTGAAATAGAAGGACAGTTTTGATTTTGATTTCTTTTATAATATGTGTTTTGGAGCATTCTTTCATTTGGTTAAAAAAGAAACTCCCTATTTAATCAGAGCTGCCAGTGTACCTTACACAATATTCCATAATAATTCAAGCAATTTTTATCAAATAGGGAGATTTTTTTCCTAAGTAATTTGTTTATCAAACACTATGTTAATGAGTTCCCTTATTTTTTAGTCTCCTTTGCCTAGTCACTTCCATTGATACACCTCAGAGTCTGGGTTTTCTTAAACTAATGCCAGATGATTTTGTTGACTACTGCTTTATAATATAGTTTGAGGTAGGGAAGTGCTGCTACCTCTACATCCCTGCCTCTTTTCATCATTTTTCTTTAAATTATAGATCCTTATTTTCCCAAATGTATTTTGTTATTATTTTACCAAGTTCTACAAAAATTTTTTTGCTGATTCTATTTTATATTTTTTAAATGTAAATTAATTTGGTGGTATTGTCAGTTTTGCTATATTAGTTCAACCCAGCCATGAGCATTAAATATTCCTGTTATTTGAGTTGTTCTTTTATTTCTTTAAGGAGCACTTTGTAATTGAATCTACAAGATTCTTTTGTGTGGCTTTGGTAAATTAGTCCTCAAATATTAAGATAACCATACTGTGGAATAGGTTGGTAAGCAACATGTATGTGCACATAAACAGTCAACAAATATATGGACCCTCAAATAAGACAGACCACCAATAGGGAGATTTAGTAAATAAACTCATCATTAACTTATGTCATCAGATAGCAACCACATTAATTGGTAAACAAATTGGGTCATTGGACATCAGTCAGAACTTGGGTGCAAGCAGCAAATGCCTATAGCTAGAACTACAAGAAACCCACTGGAGATCTCAGTCTTTAGCCAATTCTTAGGCTGAAATTCATACTGGTTCTTACATTCCCCTACACTCATTTCTCAAGCATACCCCACGTTCACTAAAAGACAATACTGATTGACTAACAGATCTGCCAATTTGCCTGTCAATCACCCTGCAAGGAGACATACAGCCTCCAAGTTGTTTTTTCATTGAGCACCAGTATGAGACAAACAATGGGAAGCCCTAGAAAATTAAGTTCGTGTTTTGTTCCTAGTAGAGTTAATATTTGCATTGTCAAATAGATAATATAAACCAGTGGTTCCCAAACTTTTTTGGCCTACCACTCCCTTTCCAGAAAAAATATTACTTAGCCTCCTGGAAATTAACTTTTTTTAAAATTTTAATAGCAATTACTAGGAAAGATAAATGCGCACGTGTGGCCATCACCGCCTACCTGGATCACTGCAGCACCCACCAGGGGGCGGTAGCGCCCACTTTGGGAATCACTGATATAATGTTTCGGTGCTCTTGATTATAAAATTTTATTGCTAGCATTGAGAGGTAAAAGTTAGTGCTTCAATTGAAGTAGTTAGTAAATATAATGGTAAGTCATTTTTGCAATGTACCATGCATTACATGCCAACATTCCCAGATCTCCCTCTATTTATGAACTTTTGATGCTCTACTACCAATCTCGGTATTCTTCCTGTATCCACAGCCAGGATCTTCCCACACCACCTTCCTGTCTCTGAATCTTGATTATTCACAGTCTCACTAGACTATGAACTCTTTGGGTCTGTCTTTGCCTCTCTTTGTTTCCCTAGAGCTTAGAATAGTGCCTGGTACAAAGGAGGTAAGATAAATATTTATTGAGTGATTGACCAGTTCATCCCATTGCCTACTGGGACCAAGTACCAACAATGTCACAGTTGACTAATGTCATGGCAGGCTATAAAAGCCACAAAAATTGTTATACTCTCACTAAAGGATCTCACCTTTGGGTCTTTGTACCCAAGGAACTTTTTCATAATAAGAAAAGACTTAACTGTACAAAAATGTTTGCAACAACATTATTTGTGATACAGAAATAATAGACTTAAACTGTAAATCCAACAAGACTGGAATAACTAAACAAATTATAGTGCCTAGATGTAATCTACTATTAATACATGAGTAAATATCAGTGAATGTGATGAGAGACATGAGGAGACTTGTCTGAAGAGGGACAGAGCCAAAAGTACAATAAACACTCAAGACAACTTTAAATAACAAAACTCAGAACATAACTGTGGAAAAGTGTTGGTACTAGCTCACATCCACCATTAGCTAACAAAAAGAAAACTATTTGTGTGATTGTGGGTATTGTAAGTTGCAATCATTTTTTATGATGCTTTACTGCACTTTTTCAGGGACTGTACATTATTGGGTATTGTACATGTGCTGGGAGCATTTAGGCATTTTATATGATGTGTTGAAATGAAATGTGTTTTCTTGATTCCTTTTCCAACTCTGCAATTTATTGGTCACCATTAGGCTCTCTAGCACCAAAATGAGGGAGTAAAATGAAGGAATTGAACTAGAAAATTTTAAAAGTTCCTTCTACCACTAAATCCTATTAGATTATTCTTGAAACTTTTTTCTTTTAATTGTCTCCTTCTATTACATCACTGTGAATATCTGGTGTGGATCTTTTAACTATCTAGCTTCCCTAAGTTAATATAGCATGGCACAGGGAGACAGTACAGCTTCTTAAACAGGGAACTGACATGATGAAGGCAATGTTTTAAGAAAATTAATCTGACAACACTATGTAGCATGAGTTAGGAGACCAACCTGGAGGCTGTTAGTTAAGAATCTACTCTAGGATGATGACTATTAAAATACAAAAGAAAAAGACTCAAATGCAAGCGATGTTTATAAGTTCTCAAGCCTTCGTTCATTGAGATCATGTATTATAAACATGAAAATGGGACCTAAACAGCTCCCAAAGATTAGTAGACTCCAATGTAGTAGACTCTAGCAAGCAGACAAGACCCAAGAACAGCCTCACCATACAAGAATGTAATGCAGAGTACAAAAAGAGGTATGTACAAGCATACTTCATTTTATTGTGCTTTGCTTTATTTATTTTGGGGGGATTATATTTGTTTTTCCAAATTGAACATTTATTGAGGTATCACCTCACTCACACCAGTCAAATTGACTAATATGACAAAAAAGAGAAGTGATAAGGCTGGAGGGGGTTGTGGGAAAATTGAGACACAAATACACTGTTGGTGGAGTTGTAAACTGATAGAACCATTCTGGAGAACAATTTGGAACTCTGCCCAAAGGGCAAAAAATACTCTTTTGATCCAGCAATATCACTACTAGGTCTGTATCCCAAAGAGACCAACCATAGGGAAATGGCTCTACTTCTACAAAAATATTTATAATATCTCTTTTTGCAGTGGCAAAGAATTGCCAACTGAAGGGATGTCCTTTAATTGGGAAATGGCTGGACAATTTGTGGTATATAATAGTGATGGAATACTATTGTGCCATAAAATAAATGATGAATAGAAGGATCTCTATAAAGTGATTCAAAGTGAAGTGAATAGAATCAGAAGAATGTTATACACAGTAACAGCAATAATATTCAATGATCAACTATGAATGACTTAAGTATTATCAGCAATGCAAGGATACAAGGTACTTCCAAGAAACTCAGGACAAAAAGGCGATTCACCTCCATAGAAAAATCTGATGGCGTCTGAATGAGGATTAAAGTATTCCATTTTTCACTTTATTTCCTTCATGAGTTTTTTTCCTTATGTGCAAATGGCACATGCCTTCTTTCACAACATAACAAACAAATATATATTACATGATATCACATATATAACCTATATCATATTACCTGCCATCTCAGGGAGGGATAAGGAAAGAAAGGGAAGGAGAGAATATGATCACAAAATGTCAGAAAACAATTGTTTAAAATGATATCCATGTGTAATCTGGAAAAGAAAATGTAACAATTTTTTTTATAATTTGGGTGGGGGGCAGCTAGAAGGCTCAGTGAACTGAGAGCCAAGACTAGACATAGAAGCTCCTGGGTTCAAATCTGTCCTCAGATACTACCTAGCTGTGTTGACCCTGGACAAGTCACTTAACCCCTCACTGCCAAGCCCTTACATTGCCTTGGAATTAGTATTAATTCTAAGATGGAAGGTAAGAGTTTTTTAAAAGCATATCAAACCAATGACACATGTAAAACCCAGTGGAATTACTCATTGGTTATGGAAGGGGGTGGGAGGAGGGGAGAGAAAGAACATGAATCATGTAACCATGGAAAAATATTCCAAATTAATTAAGTAAAATTTTTAAGTAAAAAAAAAGCATATCAAACAAGTATATTGGCACCATTTTCCAACAGCACATGTTCACATTTTGTCTCTGAAACATATTTTGGTAATTCTCACAATATTTCAAATGTTTTCATTGTTATTGTGTCTGTTATGACAATCTGTGATCTTTGATGGATTTTTTTTTTCTTTAGTGTAATTGTTTTAGAACACCATGAATCGAGCCCACATAAGACGGCAAACTTAACTGATAAATGTTGTGTGTTCTATTGCTTTGTAACTGGCCATTACTCCGTCTCTTTCCCTCTCTTCAGACCTCCCTACTTCCTGTGACACAACAATATTGAGGAATTTTACATAAATTTGGTTGATAAAGCAGCAGCAGGATTTGAGAGAATTGACTCCAATTTCGAAAGGTGTTTTCCTATAGCTAAAATGCTATCGAACAGCATTGCATGCTACGGAGAAATCTTTTGTGAAAGGAAAAATCAATCGATAGAGCAAACTTCACTGTTGTCTTGTTTTAAGAAATTGCCACAGTCACTCCAGGCTTCAGCAAACACCACCCTAATCAGTCAGCAGCCATCAACACGGAGGCAACACTCATGCTCTGCATGAGCAAAAAGATTATGACTCACTGAAGGCTCAGATAAAGGTTAGCAATCTTTAGCAATAAAGTATTTTTAATTAAGGCATGCCCATTGTTTTTTTAGGCATAATACTATCACACACTTCTTAATAGACTACAGTATAGTGTAAACATAACTTTTATATGCACTGGGAAACTTAAAAAATTTGCCGGCCTTGCTTTATTGCAATACTCACTTTATTGCAGTGGTCTGAAACCAAATACACAAGATCTCTAAGGAATGCCTACAGGACGAGCTTGCATTGGCTAAACCCTAATTCTAACAATGACTGGTGCACAAAAAAGAGAGTGATGTGTTTTTTAAATGAATGACTGTAAAAGGTTGTAGATAGCCTTGTAACAAGAGTGAAAGATAACAGATGAATGGCTCAAGTATTGCACTGGTAGCCAAGAAATATTAAAAGAATGCCTGGAGCCTGTAAATTAGATCCATCATGTAGGATTTATGAAAGGCACGAACACAGGATAAGAAGGCATGATTGGGTTGTGAACTGTACCATTGAAGAGCAAATCATTATAATTATTGCATGATCCCATTTGATCTTCATGACAATTCTAGGAGGCATGCATTGGTTCAAAGAATCATTAGAGAAAAACCTTAGAGTTCATCCCACGAGTTCTTTATCTGAGGTCCATAAACTTGGAGAGACAGACAGACAGACAGACAGATAGACAGACAGAGATAGACAGAAAGAAACAGAAAGAGACAGAGAGAGAGACAGAAAAACAGAGTTTCAGTATTATTGGCTTCCTTTTTAATCCTATGTACTTTATTTTATGCATTAAATAATATTCTGAAAAGTCCATAGATTTCTCCAGTTTTCAAAAGGGATCCATGATAGAAAAAAGTTAAGGACCTTTGGTCTAATCTAAATCTCTCGTGTTAGAGAAACTCATGTGGAAATTGAGGTCCAAAGAGATTTCATGGCTTGCTCAAAGCCATATAAGTTAAATATTGTACATGGGTCTAGAACCTGGGTCTCCTAACTCTCAAACAAATGATTCATTTCTAGTCCCCATTTTATAGATGGAGAAGCTCATAGAAATTAAGTAGTGTAAAGAGAGTATGGTCCGATGGGGGACCAGTCCTTAACACAAGTATAATATCCTCTACCTTCTCTAAGTCAATGAGAAAATTCAGTGAGCCTGCCTGCCTCCAGGCATCTCTAAGGAAAGGGTCCTCTCCACTTCAAAACCAATACAAATATTCTATTTCCTCTTGGCTTACTGTACAGTTATGAAAAGTCTTTTAATTGACTGCCAAGAAGGGGAAGGAAATGAAAGGGGGAAATTAAGAGAAAAAGTATTTATATAGCAAATATAAAAATATATTTATGTTTATATAGCATGTGCCAGGCATATGTATGCAGTACTTTTTTACAAATATTATCTCATTTAATCCTCACAACATCCCTGTGAGGTAGGTGCTATTATTATCCCCATTTTACAGTTGTGGAAAATGTGGTTAAGGGATTCACCCTGAGTCATAAAGCTAGAAAATGTCTGAGACCAGATTTGAACTCAGGTCTTCCTGACTCTAGGTCCAGCTCTCTACGCACTGCACCACCAGCTGCCTCCAAAGATAGAACTGAGTCTGAGTCTCAAACAGATAAAATCTTCCTCTCTTACCTAATGGTGAAAGCAAGGTAAACACCTTTTATAAATCTCCAGATGAGGGGAGCAACAGTAGCCATGAAAACCTTTGTTGCTTCCCACTTGCCATCAGCTGCCTCAGTTTCTCCCTTTCTCCTGCCCCACCCTAGCCTCATTTGCATCTATGCATATATCTCTAGTAATGCACAAGCCCCCATCCAGGGTGCTCCTCCCAAAAGAAATCACCACTCTGTTGTTGTGTTCCACTTTCCTGTTCTTGGGTGGATGAATATCACAGATGGAATGGATCCATTTTCAAACTTAAGAGCCTTGAAAGATTAGGAAATCTACCAAATACTTCTTAGCTGCTGGAGCCAATGGTTGTAGCAGTCAAGGTTGGGGAAAGATCTGTACCAAGTGGTCACTTGCTTGACCCAGCCCAGAAGTGAATTGACTCAACAATCCCATATCCATAATCCCAAACTAAATGAGGAGGATATTTTATAAGGACCACTTTAAGTTTAAGGGGTTAGAGAAAAACGTTTGCTCCAAGTTTTGGATGTTGTTTTTGGGTCCTTCCTATTCCTTCTTAGTTAATGTCCTTTTGTAACAGCTAATTGATGTTAGTTGATTATAGGGGGTCAATATTACCTGGTGATTTCTACTGGGAGGAGCACCCTGGATAGGGACTTGTGCCTTACTAGAGAAACAATCTCACAAAGCTTCAGAGCTGTTCTAAAAAATCTGAACAAAGATGTAGTAGCCACACTCTGGGGACCCAACCTACCCTACCTTCGAGTGAGAGAAGGGTGAGTAATGCAGAGTCTTCATTACAGTAATAGCCATAGAATAATAGAGTTTGGGTGCTGGAATAAATGCTAAAGATCATCTGGTCCAGCTCTTTCATTTTGGAGATTAGGCAAGCAAGTGGCTTGCCTAACTCACATCAAACAGGACATTAAATGGCAGATCTAGGTTTAAAAACAATTCCCAGGCAAGTGTTTTTTCTATTATCCTTTATAGACAAGAAAGCCAACTTTCATAGTGATTAAATGACTTACCCAAGATGGCACAGTAAGTCTGTGATGGTACTAGGTAATACCACAGTCAGGGTGGGAGTAAGAAGATAGCAGTTATTGCCAACAGCCTCAATAGCATCAACCTCTTTCTCCCATTACGAAGGCTTACTGTTCAGTCATTTCAGCCATATCCATTCCTACATGACTGCATTTGGGGTTTTCTTGGCAGAGATACCAGAGTGAGTAGCCATTTTCTTGTCCCGCTCATTTTACAGATGAGGAAACTGAGGCAAACAGGATTAAGTATCTTTTCAGTGTCCAAAGCCAGATTTGAACCCAGGAAGATGAGTCTTCCTGACTCCAAGCCCGGTGCTCTATCCACTGTACCAGCTAACTGCCTTCCATATCGTGTTGCTTTCCTAAAGCTCACTGGGGTATGTCTCCAAGCCAATTACAGGGAATATATATTATAGCAGTGAGACAGGATATAAAAAGGTAAAAAACTGGGACATCTGAGCAGGATTAGACTACCCTGATGGGGTTGGGAATTAGCCTATTGACATGTGGAATAACCTACACTCTTTTCTCTTTTTCTATTCCTCTTTTCATTCCTCTTTTCTAATAACAAGGGAGCACCATCAGGGTATCATACCTAAACCTTTACATATTAGCTTGGTATCTTGGGACTTTGCTCAGCACACTTTGCAAATGTCACTTCCTTCTATGTCTTATGAATAATCATAACAGATCACATTTTTATAACTCCTCACACCTAGAGGAGAGGAAAAAAGGAAGGGGCAGATCTAGCTTCAAAGATACAGTGAACCTAGCCCAGACATGTAAAGAGGACAATTAAATGAATTAGACTTTAAGCTCTTGTCTTCTATTTCCTCTGTATTCTCTAGAGTATTTAATGCAATGCTGAACATGTACTAGATACCCAATAAATTATTTTTGACCGATTGATGGAGTGGACCCAGATTTAGATGGAATAAGTCAGAGGGAGCTTACACAGTTTTCATATTTCTATATGGATTTTCTTTCATACATTAATTCTCCTTGGAGAAAATAATTGAATTTCAACATGATGATTCCGCTAAGTCTCCATTATGAATTTTCCCAATATCTAATCAGATCTAAATAGGAAAAATGTGAGACTCATTTCCTGAGGACTGCTATCCTTTAAAAAGTAATATTCAAAAGATGAGCCACAAAGCCCTTTCAAAAGGAAATGGTCAGCCATGCTTCTGACATTGTAGATTTTGCCACCATGACTCTGCTGCCTCTTCCTTCTGCCCCTGCAAACCCCTTCCTCCAATTGGTGAGGTTCCTTCCCAAAAACCTCCATTTTAAGAAATGATCCAGACCAAGTATCCTTCATTCTCCATACTTTGGTGCCATGTTCATACTGCCTTCTCTCTCTCTCTGGCCCCGTATGCCACTTCTCCTACTGGCAAATTCTTCCTGAAATTTCCAGGATTCACTATGCCACCTCCTCACCATTTTTAGCTCCATTTTTGTATTTTTATTTGAATATCAGTGGTAGACACAGTGCCTGACACATAGTAAGCACTTAACACATGGTTGTAGACTTAACTTTACCCTCCCTCTTTTGTCTATACAGTATTTTAAACTAAAGTGGTCTTTATAAATGTTTGTTCAATTGAATTTTTGGTCCTGCATCAAGTTAACGTGTGGAGCAGTTTTTAAAAATAGATAATACCATCGAAATGAGATTTCATTCCTCCACAACCCTAACTTTTATTTTAGAAGTTTAAAAAATATATTTATTGGGGGCAGCTGGGTGGCTCAGTGGATTGAGAGCCAGGCCTAGAGGTCCTAGGTTCAAATCCAGCCTCAGACACTTCCCAGCTGTGTGACCCTGGGCAAGTCACTTGATCCTCATTGCCTAGCCCTTACCACTATTCTGCCTTGGAGCCAAAACACAGTATTGACTCCAAGACAGAAGGTAAGGTTTA